>NC_061826.1:30624039-30626539 GCF_019202785.1 Penaeus chinensis | reverse complement strand
TCAAACCAATAGATAAGCAAACTCTTTTACCACCAATCAAATATTCCACATGCATTCACGAGGCCCATAATTCACGCGCTTTCGCTCCCGTCCCCAGGAACACCATCCGTCCATTTCGAGCTAACGTTATACCAACATGACATTCATCATCCCAGTCATCGTCATCGCGCTCTGCTGTCCCTCGCTCTCCTTCCCCCTCTTCCTCTTCCTTATCATCATTATTACCTTTATGGGTGTCCTTATCATTATTATAATTATTGTCAACATTATCGGTATCATTATGATTACTAACATCAACATCATCGATCATCATCATCACAACCAATGTTAACACGATCACCTTCATCAATCATTATCACCAAATATCCTTCCATATACCTTCCCCGGCCGCACACATGTCCGTTTACCTGCTTCTATTCCCTCCATCATCCAAGTTTCTCTCTCACACGCGTTCGTATCGTATGCCAGGCGGCGAAGGCGTTGCGGCGCATTGTGACAGCACATCCGCGACGGCGCCCCCTAATTAATGCGACGAAATTCTCTCGGGGACCGATTCTTCCGGTGATGAAACGAGGAGGAGGAGCGGGGGGAGGTGGAGGAGGTGGGGATGGGGGAGGTGGGGAGGGGGAAGAGGTGGTGGAGGGGGAAGAGGTGGGGAGAGGAAGGGAAAGAGAAGGAGGAGAGGGGGGAGGGGAAGGGAGAAGGAGGGGAGGGGAGGGGAGGGGAAAGAGGAGGAAGAGGATCTTGGGAAGGGAGAAGGAGGGGAGGGGAAAGAGGAGGAAGAGGATGTGAGGAAGGAAGAAGGAGAAGGTGGGGAGGGGAGGAAGAGGATGTGGGGAGGGGGGAGGGGAAGAAGAGGATGTGGGGAGGGGGGAGGGGAGGGGAGGTGGCGCTGGAGGAGGAGGTGGGGAGGGGAGGTGGTGGAGAAGGAGGGGGGAGAATAAAAGAGGGGAGCATTAGGGGAGGGAGGAGGCGGGGTAGGGAGAGGGGAGGGCGAATGGGAGGAACTTGGGAAGGGAAGTAGGTGGCCGTGGGGTTGGAATAGGGAACTGATTAGAGGCTGATTACGGATTAGAGATTGGGTAGGGATCCGAGTGACGAAGAGGGTCGGGGTAGGAGAGAGGGTGGTGGGGGGGTGGGGGGAATCTGGAACGGGGAAGAGATTCGGGTTACAGTGAGGTGGGGGGGGGGGGGGGACCTAGAATGGAGATTTGGGTGAAAGTGATTCGCGAATGTGTGGAGGCGGGGTGAGATAGGTACCAGGATTAGGATTAGAATGGAATAAGGGACAGGATGGGACTACAGGGATAGGGCTGGCATAGTGACTGGATGGTACAAAGGTCGGGAAAGTCCAGAATAAGGACTGGGGAGGACTAGGGGAGCTGTGAATCAAATTGGAGTGGCAGTGTTGAGATAGAACGGGATAAGTCAGGGATAGTCTCGTATAAGGATTAGGCAGAATAATATGACTGTAAACTAGGACCGAGGGATATTGCAGAGAAAAAACGACGCACAAACTTCAAGAAACTTGTGATCTTACCATTATACTGCCAATGTAGAGAAGTTGCGAACGAGAATAAATATCTTCAAAATACAAAAGAAGAAATTCTTTGTCGTTCGTACATTTTCTACATTTGTCACAATAGATACGGCTCGTTATACCGCAAATAATCCGAGAAAAAGAACGAAGAAGCGAATTTTCACTGCAATAAATGGGCAAGCGAAACACTTGGTTTTCATTCTGTTGATGAAAGAAGAAAACATTTCCAATTAACTTTTGCTGATGCAGCTTACTGTAATATAACTTGGCGCTGGAAATTATGAGCCTAAGTCTTTCATTTGCGGTCAGGCAGTTTTGATCTTTGGGAGTAAACCGGGGACGAAATTGAAGCCATGTCTGGTTTGTTCCAACGCAAGGCAAGTGAAATCGACAAGAGTGAATTTATTCGCTGAGCCTAAAGACAGCCTTCCTCCCTCCCTCTCTCCCTCTTTCTCTCTCTATCACTCTCTGTCTGTCTGTCTTTCTCTATATCTTCCTCCTTCTCTCCCCCCCTCTCTCCCTCCCCCCTCTCTCTCTCTTATCTTCCGTCCGTTCTCCCTCTTCATTTCCTCCTCTATGTTTCTGTTCTTCCCTCATTACTATTCCCTTCCCCCCCTTCTCCCCTTCTCTCTCTTTTCCTCTAGAGATATATTTTTCCACATTGCATATTCATTGTAGAATTGTAATTATGATTAGAATTCTTGATGGTTTTTGTTATCGCTAATTATTTTAGATGTAGTATGAATAATTTCAGTTGAAGAGATACAGGACTATTAATAAAACAATTGCAATAAACATTATTTAGGACAGAAAACCCTTCATGACTGCTTATTTTACTACTACTTATAGTTACGTTATATAAATTAAACTCTCTGTCTCTTTATCTTTCTCTACCTCTCTGAATGCCTTGCACTGATTTACTACATTAAAAATAATCGCCATTCACACATGACTTCACAT
>NC_061826.1:30579039-30584039 GCF_019202785.1 Penaeus chinensis | reverse complement strand
ATATTGTTTTGTATAGGGTGAACTCTCATAGACTTTGACCATACACGGAATGAACTGCAAGACAGCAGTCGGGCACCACTACCGTATCTAAGTAAGACTAACTCAATAGTTGCAAATCCATGCGTGTGTATATGTGTACGTGTGCATGTGTGTGCACGAGCGCACACACAAATATATATATATATATATATATATATATATATACACATATATATATTCGTGCATATAAACATGTATATTTATATTCATATATATATATCGTATATATAATTACATGTATATATCGTATATATATATATATATATATATATATATATATATCGTATATATAATTATATGTATATATCGTGTATATATATATCGTATATATAGATATATATATATATATATATTGTATATATATCGTATATATAAATATATATATATATAAATACACATATATATCGTATATATAAATATATATACATATATATTCATATATATATATATATATATATATATTTACATATATATAAAAGTGTGTGTGTATGCGCGTGTGTGTGTATACATATGCATATATATATATATATATATATATATATATATATATATGTATATATATATACATATATATATATATATATATATATATATATATATATAAACACATATATACAAATATACACACATATGTGTATGTGAGTATATATATATATATATATATATATATATATATATATATATATTCCCGTAAGATCTTACCAGAAATGGCAGCTATCTTCATTGTTCTGTGAAATCCGAACGTGGCATGATTATTCTGAGGGTCTGGCCGTGATCTTTTCGGCCTTACGTCGGAGGTGGGTGAGCAAGGCGCGAGGGTAACGGAGTTGTTGGAAGGTGTTATTGACGTGTTGCATTTCTTCCTCCAGGAATTCCAGGCTGCAGATTCTAAGTGGAAGTAGTCAAAGGAGACAATGCTGATTGTGCCAAGGACTGAATTGGCAAAGGAACAATGGATCAAATTAAAGCGTAGGAAGGGAAAATCGTGAAAGTTGGAAGGGAAGGATTGATGACTTATTCGTCCAGGTTAATATATATATATATATATATATATATATATATATATATATATACATATACATATATATATGTAAATATATGTATATTTACTTGGACGAATATATATATAATGTATCTTTATACATATATACATATATATATATTTAATGTTACACATAGACATATAAGTATATACATAAATACGATATATGTATATGTATACATATATATACATACACACATGTATACATATGGATATATATATATATATATATATATATATATATATGAATACATATAAATGTATGTATATACATACATACATATATACATATATAAATATATATATGTATATATGTGTGTGTGTGTAAGTACACAACCACACACACACACACACACACACACACACACACACACACACACACGCGCGCGCGCGCACACAGACACACGCGCGCGCGCGCACAGACACACACGCGCACACACACACACACATACACACACACACACACACACACACACACACACACACACACACATATATATATATATACATACATACATACATACATACATACATACATACATACATACATATACACATACACGTATACACCTTGGCCAGGGGAACGACGCGCGGGCCGGTGACTTGAACTCAGGTTTTTATGACAGTCTTGGAGTCCGATGCTCTAACCACTCGTCCATCACAGACTTTTATACACGTGTATATATATATATATATATATATATATATACATACATACATACACACACACATACATACATACATACATACATATATATTTGTGTGTGTATGTGTGTAAACACAGACACATACACATACACATATATATGTGTGTGTATGTGTGTGTGTGTGGGTGGGTTTGTTGGTGTAAACACAATGTATGTATGTATATATCTCTATATATGTATACACACATACATATACATACATATACATAGGTGTATATATATTTGTGTATATATATGTAAATTTGTATATATATATAATATATAATACACACACACACACACACACACGGACGCACGCACGCACGTACGCACGAACGCACGCACGCACACACATACACATAAAAAGCATTATCACTGTACCGAAATTACGAACCCATTCTTCAATAGCAAGGTGCGGGTCACGTCAGGTGGAGGGAATTGACTGTGAACCTTAAACCATCACGCCTTCTGTTCTTAAACGTCCTCCATCTAATTAGCTTTTTCGCATCGCCTATAAGTCACGTTTTCCTTTTCTAATTAACATTATGAGCACAATTGCCTAACAAAAGCTTCCTTACTCCTCTTGATGATGTTATTTCCATGATCTATGAGTAGAAAGTACAATACTCAGGTTTCTGGTTGACGAAAGAGCTTTACCGCGTGTTCCTGTGACGGTCATTCAGGATGGCCAGGAATGACGAACCGAATGACCGCCAGAAGACACGGCAACACTCATCCTCGAACCACACCCCGTGCGACTCATCTTCCTGTCAACGGCCACCCAAGTTCCTAACTGTTGAGCGAATACGGCTAAATGTTCATGCTGTAATTTGCAGCATTTGTTGCGGTAAAGTAAAGTAACAGTGTCCAAATATCCAAATTCTTTTTGTTGCATTTTTATGGGAGCTGAAGTAACATTTTTATTAGGTCTAGTACATTTCTTTATTTGAAGTAAACAGGATCATACTGGTGTGTTTTTTTTTTTATCCGACTTTGTTCTTTCGACACGACTTAATGTCTCGTCCTCGAACCACACCCTCTGCGACTAAGCCAAATGGTTGTCGGCGATATAGCCAAAAGTCTGTGTCAATTGTTCGTCGTCGATAAGTTATTTGGCGAAAAGTCCACACACGACACACACACACACACACACACACACAAACGAAATGTAAGTCAACGGAATGATAAAGTGAATATAAAGTGACTACCTGTGAGGTTATACATTCGATGTTGGGTTGCCAGTACAGAGAGCGTAAAAACTAAGAAGTTATTCATATGATAATAGAATAAGTAAACAGATGAATGAGTAAATAACTATTTAAATATATTGCTTTCCCCCTTTTTTCAATCCGCTTCTAAGTATTTTAAATCTGTGTCAGAAAGAAAATGCAATCATTCTGAGCTTTAAATTTATCCTTCCTCTCTATTATTTATAATTTTATACAGTGTTTCCTTGTATGGAATTTCGTCTGCTGCCACACTCGCATACATACCTTCAAACTTTAACGTAGAACACAAGATCTGAAGTGGTCCTCCATGCTAACGTTCTTACATTTCAGGATCAGTCATCTGAAACGGGGATTCTTGGTGTCATTTCGAGAGACTTCTATATCTCGGGTTCCATTCATCGATAACGTTTAGTCGTCTGGCTCTGTGGCTCTTGTGTTGCGCGTGTATAGTGAGGCTTGTTTCAATCTGTGTCAACATTTATTTATTGTTTTTTTGTTTTTATTTCATTATACACCCTTTCTACTTTTCTCTTCCTTGTATCTTCTGTCTTTGGTTCTCCAATATATATTTTTTTTATTTCTATCACTTATTTGTTTCTTTTTCTTAGTGTTTCTTTAATTAGTTTTTTTTTTTCATGACTTTTTTCTGCAATCCCGACCATATCAAAATTACCAACTTCCTGTTGTGTGATGAAATATAAAGTTTTTCCCATTATTTCTGAGTTAATCAAAATGTTACGATTCCTTTTATATGACATTTAAAATACACAGATACAAACAGATTAGTAGTAAGGACATTTACATCACACTTGCCACTGGTAATATACCACGTATAGCCAATGTAATCAATTTTTGCTTCCTTTGTTTGACAATAACGAAACTACCTCTGAATAATTTCCCTTCTAAATGGCTTTCGTATCGGTGTCTGTTCTTATGATACATGGCACCTCCTGAAGGATATCGCTTTCAGACATCGGACATAAATCAACATAGTAAAAGAAAAAGGAAAAAGAAAAAGGACAAAAAGAAAAATCGGTGACATGTATCATTTCGAAAGACTTGATAAAAGAAAAAAAATAATGTAATAAAAGCAGTCGAGCAGTGGTAGTGATTTGTTACGGTTAAAAGTCTCTATATTTTTGGACTTACGACACTTTTCGAATCAAACTTTATTCAAACTTATATCAAACAAAATTGTGTTCGTGGGCTTGTTTGGTTCACATTTTCGATATGTATTTGTTATTTGAATTTGATGTTTAATTTTATTTTGTTGTTAAAATTATCCCGAAATATATCTTTTTCTGTTTTACATATACAAACATTCATATATATATGTATATATATATTTTCTATATATATATACACATATATATACATATATATATATATATATATATATATATATATATTTATATATATACCTATATATATATTATACATATATATATATATATATATATATATATATATATATATATATATATATATATATATGAATATGTATATATATATATATATATATATATATATATATATATATATAAAATATATACACATACATATGCATACAAATATACATATATATATTATATATATGTATATATGTTTATATATATGTACATATAAGTATATGTATATATATATATATATGAATATATATATATATATATATATATATATATATATATATATATATTAAATGGATGGATGAATGGATATCCTGTACTTTGAGAACCACAATTTTGTAATTCGTAAACAATAGCATAAGATAAGAGGCATTTAGTCCCAAATCTCTGCTGCTGTCTTTGTAATAATTTATTAATTTTCTTGATTATCCATCTGTTTACTTGAGAAAATAAACTTTTTTCTAACGTAGTTGTATCACAAGGCCAGTACTCGGGCTCAGACTATAAAAATTTCATCACATAATGCTCAGATGATGTTCACATTTTTAACTGGATATTCCTTTATTTCTAAATTAATCTTTTACATATGATAAAACTT
>NC_061826.1:30541539-30546539 GCF_019202785.1 Penaeus chinensis | reverse complement strand
TAATGTTATAGTAGTAAAATTGTGATTAATCATTTAATACAATTCAAATACTATTCCTTGAAATGGAGGTGGAGTCAAACTTTTGGCAAAAGCGTAATATTACTGACACGTGGCTGCTGCGACAGGCCCGGGAAAGTGTCGTTAGCGAAGACCATCGACACTTTACAGTGTCGTGAGACACTGAAATGAGGGCTTTGTCTTCCCACAAATTATAGATAAATGAAAGAAAGAAGAAGAATTAGAAAGCAAATCAGAAAGGATAAGGTCAGAAGAAGACTAAAAACGAAAATAGTGGAAGTAAGGAAGGAAATTAACCCATTCGCCCCAGATTTATGTTCTGTCCCCTGTAGTTTTTGGTGAATTTTGTTACATACAGATGGCTCCACATGTGCTCAGCCGATAAGGAGTCTATCAGTAAGCCCTAGTTACCGATTCTGATTTCCCCATTCCTTGAATTGGCGGGAAAAGGTGTTTTTCTTACCAACACCATTACTATCGATATTATTATTATTGTTATTGATGTTATGATTATTAAATGGTCATTAAAAAAATTTAGACAGTGAAATGATACAAAAGACCCTTTCCTAAAGTGAAGGAAAAGGGTAAACAGCTGAGATAGGTAATTCTATTAATTGGCTATTTGGTAAATAAGAATTTGAAGCCATCTATGTGTAAATACAATAAATAAATTTGTATTACAGTGGGCATGGCATGTATTCTTGTCAAATGAGGCGATTGGGTTAAGAGAAAGTTTTAGAATGACAAATAGATTTAATATTTAGAAGATTCAATTAAGAAGTGAATAAATCTACAGCAGGCATGCTGCTCCTAGGCCAGAGGAAAATACATGGATTATATTTTGTTTACTTTTGTTTTATTATTTTATTATTATTCTTCTTATTATTATTAGTATTAGTAGTACTTTTGCTGTTGCTTTGTTGTTGTTTTAATTATCAATGTTATTAATATTATTATTGATATTAATTATTTTCAATGTTGTTATCACCATTATCATCATCATCATCACCACCTTAATTATCCTCATCACTGTGATTATCACTGTTGTCATTAATATCACCGTTATTACCATAACCATTATAATCACTATTATCAGTAAGATCCTATATGGTAATTGCTTACGCCACATCAGTAATATAGTCCTTGGTGAAAAGAATACTCTATGTTGATATTAATAGCCTCTATGATTAATGATTACAATGGCCACCACAAAGACACTATGCCACCTTTACCAATGATACAGGACGTTTGATTAAAATCACATTCCTACATCAGTCTAGATTTAGACTTCAAAACCAATAAACGAGAGGATTTTTATAGTATTCCTCTTCGTGTCTGATGAAATTGAGATTAAATTAGTGGTAATATCATATCCTTTAATACACACAGCATTACGTGTTGGGAGCAGCTGCATTAGCATTATGTAATAACACTTGTTGGAATTGATTTATTTGAAGAATATAGAAAATATACACACATATATGAATACGCACACGCACGCGCTAACACACACACACACACACACACATAAATATACAAATCTATGAGTACATCTTCATGTATATCGATATATTTATGTATGTTTATCCATCTATCTACAAACGTACACACACACACACACACACACACACAAACACAAACACACAAACACACACACACATACACACACACAGATATCTATGACTATATCTTAGTTGGTCTTTCGTAGATACGATAGTGGTGCCCGAAGGCTGGCTTGTAGCTTGGTCAAAAGTTATGGGAATTCACCCTTCACTGCATTGTGGCATCTATGAGGTGAAAGGCTTCGGGAGTCAACCCTGAGGAAATATCCATTTTGTTGTTGCAACTCTGCAACGCTGGTGCCAAACTGCATCTGTCTATTCCGTTTCTTTGGATCCATCAGCGGCGTGAATAAACAAGAGAGGGAGAAAAACATGAAATAACCACATGAATCGTTGGTTTCTCTTTCATTTTCGTTCTCTCTCTCTCTCTCTCTCTCTCTCTCTCTCTCTCTCTCTCTCTCTCTCTCTCTCTCTCTCTCTCTCTCTCTTCACTCGTGCTCTTCTTCTTTGTTTCTGTAACCTCCCCTTCTATTATCTTCCCATTTAGCCAGACTGGCGAAGCTATACAAGTGTGCAATTACCGATTTTCAGTCGGCCATTGGCTATGCACTGTTGCAAAGGCTTTCCACCACAAAACGTTTTCATATATGTAAGATGACTGGAACGCTCTCTCCCCTAAGGACCAGTGACAATTTTCAAATCGCTTTTTGACATGGTGCTGTGGAATAAAACGTCATTTTTACATAGTCGTAGTTTTCAACGTCTGTCTGTCGATGCGGCTAATAGTTATTCCTGTTTTATTAGGAGTACGATTTCACGCTGCTCCTCTATGATTTCCAGTTCCTGCTCCAAGTCCCGTTATGATTGCCTTTATTTCCCACTCGAACAACGCTGGATCTATAATCGGTGATTTCGGCATAGAAAGCGCAAATCAGTTACATTATGTGATTGGGGATTGGGGCTGATTTGTGGCGTATGGAAATGAACAGTGGTTGATATTGGGGAAAACAAAACAATGGGTCGTTAGAGCTGCGATGTGTTGCAGGAAATTGATGGATACTAGGATATAATTGGGGATTTGGTTATGTAAGTCATTCGTGGAGTTATTGACACTGTTTAATGACAGGACTTTATTCTCAGTGCTGAAAAAAGGAATGAACTTTGCTGACATCATTTCTAATGTGTAGATCTTACTTAATCCCAATCAGTGACTGTAACTAAGTGAAAAGAAAAGTGACTTAAAGGCATTTCTCTTATATTTATGATGTTGCTTGTACTTCTATAGAATCATGAAGTAACGCCACTCGAACGAACGATAAAATATCTTGCAATCCTTACATAATCTTACTCAGAAAATATGTATTATATTTCTGGGAAACAACAAATCTACTTTGCGCTGATCTCATTTATTAATCACTTCAGACTTATTCCTGTTTCGTGATCGGGCTAGTTTTTCGGCTGAAAACCATATCGAAGTTGCAGATCATATCTATACGTGCAATATTGACGAAACGCCATTTCACGTATGTTTTAATCCTACAAGCGTGTAAATTGCTCTACTCGAAAGTGGAGAAAAATCGAGCCTGGTTTCAATTAAACCTTGATTGTTTCCAATTATGACCATTTTTTATGTATATGTATACGATATATGCTATTCTTGGAAAGACTATTTATGGACTTGCAAGAGACAATTCATGTACGCTTTTTAATTATGTTTATCATATATGTATCACGTTTTGTGTGGGATTGAGATGGATAGATGAATGGATGGACCGATAGATAGATTACTAGATGGATGGATGGAGGGATGGATGAATAGAGGGATGGATGGACAGACAGATGGATGGATAGATAAATGGATGGTTTTATGGATGGAGAGACGGATGGATGGATGGATAGATAGATGGATGGATGGATGAATGAATGGATGGATGGATAGATGAATGGATTTATAGATGGATGGAAGGATGAAAGGATGAACGGAGGGATGGATGGATGGATAGATGAATGGATGGACGGATGGATAGATGGATTTATGGATGGATGAGGGTATGGACGGATGAATGAATGGATGGATGGGTAGATAAACGGATGGATGGATCGATGAATGGATAGATGAATGGATGGATGGATGGATAGATGGATGGAGGAATGGGTGGAAGGCTGAAGAGATATATAGTTAAATGTTCAGAAGGATAGAAATATAATTATACAGATGCTTATAGAGATAATTAGATAGATATTAAGTGGATAGCTAGATAAATAGACAGAGTCGAGAGAAATATCAACTGATAATAATAGTAACACTAATAATAAAAAAATATATATAATAATAGTAAGACTAGTTATAATAACAGTTATCATTATCATTATGATTGCAATAAAAATAATAATGATAATAACAACACTATTGACAATAATAATAACAACACTAATGATAATAACAACACTATTGACAATAATAATAAAAACACTAATAATAATAATAATAGTTATTATCATTAATACTATTGTTATTATTATTATTATTATTATTATTACTATTATCATTATTATTATTATTATTATTATTATTATTATTATTATTATCATTATCATTGTTGTTATTGTTACTAGTGTTTTTGGTAGCTTATTATCACTGCCATTGTAATTGACAATTTTATCATTTTTATTGTTATCATTATTATTATTATTATTATTATTATTATTATTATTATTATTATTATTATTATTATTATTATTATTATTATTGTAGTGTACGGCTGCGCACTCGCCGACTCTAAGGTCGATCTCGCCTGGACTGACATCGTCCTCGGGCGCCGAGTGGTTGAGGCCACATGCCTGCCTCCTCTACCACGGAACAAAGGACGTGGGGAACTCTACGATGCTGCCATTGACTGGGATGAAACGTCCCGGGCTCCGCTTCCACCGACGATGCGGGCGCACTCGCTGTGCACCCGCACGAGGCTGGTGCTTCACCCGCCATTTACGCGTCGCCCACGTGATTCTAGTGCGACTTCATAAGCCGTGACCAAAGCCATACGAGCCGCCAAATACAGTGTTAAGAACTAATGTGAATATGGTTATAAAAATAACCAAAGAACGTATTTTCAACCAAGTCTCGTTACTTGAATGGCGTTGAAGTCTCCGAGAAAAAATAGAGATTTATTTATTTTCTAAGTCCAATACCGTAGAGAGTTACAGCCCGAAATGCAAAATTTTCACGCAAATTGTACATTAACAGTTCTCCTATGTATTCTTTCCTTTATTATTATTTGTTTAATATTCTATCTCTTTGGCGACGCTTCCAAAGTGTCAAAATAACCCCTGAAGAAAGTAATGGTTATTACATATATTGGGTGTTTGTTTTTCTCCCCCTCTCTCTTTTCATGGTAGTTCGGGTCCTTTGGGTTTTTTGGA
>NC_061826.1:30519039-30521539 GCF_019202785.1 Penaeus chinensis | reverse complement strand
GGAAGTTGTTTCGCAAGTAGAGTAGGAGCTTAGTGTGCTCTGTCTATTTATACTCGTTTCCCTCGCCGGCTCTTTCAGCTGTGCAAATAAGACGAGAGGGGAAGAATCTTGCCACATACATGTTATGATAAGGGAAATTACCCAGCAGTGTCTCACTTAGCACCTGGGAAATGTATTTTTATCATTTATAATGTGATTCACTACATACCAGAAACAGCTATTACACCTTGCCCAAGGATAATACGAATCCGGAAGGGGCGCCCTACTAACAAAATTGCTAATTGAATTATGAAAGTGACCTAATGACTTCAGACATGACTGCCATCGCTCAAGTAAAATACGAAATTTCAGATCACAATTCGTGACTTGCGTTGAAAATTCTCAACAAACAATAATAATAATAACAATAATAATAATGATAACAATAATAGTAATAATAATAATAATAATAATGATAATAATAATAGTAATAATAACAATAATGATGATAATAATAATGATAATAATCGTATTGATAGCGACGACGATGACGACGATGATGATGATGGTGATGATGATGATGGCAATGATAATAATGATGATGATAAAAATGATAATAATAGTAATGATAATAATAATAATAATGATAGTAATAATAATAATGATGATGATAATGATGATGATATTAATAATAATAATAATGATGATAATTATAATAATAATAATAATAATAATAATAACATTTATTCAACATTTTTATACACAAAAAATACAATATCGTAATTTAAGCAAATTAAAGATTAATTAAATATGATGATAATGATGATGATAATGATAATGATAATGATAAAATTTAATATTATTATTGTTACTTTTATTTTTATGATAATTATAATGACAGTAATCATCATCATCATAATAATAAAAATAATAATAATAACAATAACAACAACAATAATAATGATGATGAAAGTAATAACAATAATGATGATAACAGTACTACTACTAATAATAATAATTATTATTACAGTGATAATACTGATAATAGTGAAAATAATGATAATGATAATAGTGATAAAAAAAGGCAATAAGAACTCGATTATCATTGATAACAATATTAATAGTGATGATATTGATAATATTAACACATTTATATACTTAATATTTATCGTAAGGGATTGTGAATGATGGTCATAAGCATTAGTGGTAATAAATGATAACGATAATGATCATGATAACCACATCATATTCTTCCGTCCGTTCGCACATTACGCTTACATTTTCCGCCTGAAAACATATACCATTGAGTGTAAACTTGCAGCAAATTCATTTCAGTGTAATATGGGGTAACAACGCGACAATCTGAAGGGGGAGGTTAAGTAGGAAGGTAGGATGTAGGGGAAAGGGAGAAGGGGAAAGGGAGAAGAGGAAAGGAAGAGGGAGAGGAAGAAACGGAGGTGAAGAGGATTTAAGGAGAAGATGGAGAAGGGGAAAAAAGAGAGAATACGAAGGGCAATAATAATACTAATAATATCAATAATAATATTAATAATGATAATGATAATAATAATGGTAATACTAAAAATTATGATGAAAATATTAATAATATTGTTGATAACAATAATGATAAAATCAATGGTAATAATAATAATAGTTATGATAATGATAAGAATAGTAATAATAATAGGCCTAATAATGGTAATAGTAATAGCAACACTAATATTTATTTTGACAATAATGATAATAACAACAATATTGATAAAAACAATAATAATGGTAATGATAATAATGAATGTATTAATATTAAGAATGATACTAATAATAATAATGAATGTAATAATATTAAGAATGATGTAAATAACAATAAAAATAAGGATGATGATAATGATGATAATAATAATAATAGTAATAATAATAACAATGATAATAATCATAATAATGGTAATAATCATAATAATGAAAAAATAATGATTATAATAGTAATGATGATAACAATATTGATAATAATAATAATAATACTATTAATAATAACAATAATAATAACAATTATAACAATAATAATAATAGTAAGGGTAATAATTATAATAATGATAATAATAATGATTATAACAATAATAATAGTAATGATATTAATGATAATAATAATAAAAGTAATAATAATAATTGCAATAATAATAATAATAATAATAATAGTAATAATAATAATTGCAATAAGAATGATAATGATAATGATAATGATAACGATAATGATAATGATAATGATAATGATAATATAAATAATAATAGTACTGATAATGGATATAAAAATCATAATGGTAGTAATACAAGAACAATTATATCAATCATAATATAATGATAATCTAGGTGATAATAATATAAACTATAATAAAATCATGATAACAATAATAATGATAATAATAATGAAACAATAATAATAATGATAACAATAATGATATCAGGAATAATTTTAATGACAACAACAGTAACCACAGCAATAATGATACAGATATTCGCTTCTCCA
>NC_061826.1:30501539-30504039 GCF_019202785.1 Penaeus chinensis | reverse complement strand
GTCTTCCTTGAGGTTGACGCTGATGTTTATTAGAAATTTCACATCTGACGCTCCAGCATATATATATATATATATATATATATATATATATATATATATATATATATGTGTGTGTGTGTGTGTGTGTGTGTGTGTGTGTGTGTGTGTGTGTGTCTTTGTGTCTGTTTCTGCGTTCGTACGCTTGTATTTTCATATAATCTTTTGGTTATAATCTTTCATTATGGAAAATAAAAATGCGAAATACGAAAAATTCATTTTTAAAAATCTATCTTATTAATTACCAAGCGCAGTTTATTATTGTAAAAATCTAAATTCACTATTTAATTTCCGCAATTAAAAGCCAAGGGATCCAATGAAAATGATAATCCGGAATAAATAACGTCATATTATAAGGGCAATTCACCCATTTATTATAGTACGATTACAAATAGCTCTTTAAAATCTCAAACCTTTTTTATTCCATCCAGTATTTGTATCACTATTTACTTTCACTCAGGGTTTATTTTTTTTACTAACCTTTCTTATTCATTTTTTTCTCTCTCCCTCTCCGTTTTTTTCTCCCTCGTTTGCTTTTTTTTTTTTTTTTTTTTTTTTTTAGCTTTTTTTTTTTTTTTTTAGCTTTTTTCTTAGTGTAAACTGTGAGCAAGGAAGCGAGACCCTGAACTTGTAAAAAGTCTCTCGGGCGAACCAGATAGCAATATGGGCAAACAAGAAGCACATTGCCTTAACGGAAAATACGTCGAGATTACCTTGCAGTTTTCAACTCCGTGCAACATGTATTACGATAAGGGTGACTTTTGAACGTGATTACGAGGAAGGAATTTTGAGTTAGGAATTTGATCGTGGACTAAAGAGGAAATGATATGGCATTTTTATTTATGTTTTATTGTTATTTTTTTATTTGTTTTAATCTCTTAGGTCTCTTGTTTATCATCGGCCTAATTATTTGTTTAATTATGATATTGATATATTTCCTTCACTGTTTGTTTATCTATTCTTCTACTGTTTTTATTCATTGATTGCAGATTACACCAAGGATATCATTAAAGTGCAGCTATTTGAACTTACCAACGGAGACCGAGTTAGAAAAATATTATTGATATGAAACGTGAATATTTGCCTCTCGTGTCGTTCCTGTGATAATCATCAAGGCACAGTCGAGCGGGTTCCCTTCCTACGACCTTAAAAAAGTGAAATCCTTTATTAGGGTAATGGGTATTGGCGCTCACTGTAATGAAACACGCATTAAGTGATAACTGTTTTATTCATATTCGCCGCCAATTGTTATTGTCAAATGTAATTTCATTGGCTTTATCTTATAACTTGTTTTGTTTATCGGGTAATTATCAAAGTGTGATAGTCAGTTATAGGAATTCAGCTAACATGACCAATAATTAAGTCAATTTCTTTTAGTAACGTAACAGATGTTTTTTTTTTTTTTTTTTTTTTTTTTTTTTTAATACCTTTCCCTAATTTTCTTTTCAGATTTTGGAGGTCATTTCGTAAAAGTCTGGGAAGGCTGTTAGAGGTCAGCTAGAGTCAGTTTTATAATATGAATGGTTTAAGATTGAATTATATATTTCATTGGAAATATTATTCTGTAAAATAACATGAAAAAATACCTGAACTTCTATAATTGTTTGTCTTTCGACTTACGATAAGTCATTCGGTAGGTTTTCAGGATACTATGGTTGTATTTGTGTATGTGTGTGTATATATATGTATATATATACATATATATATATATATATGTATATATATATATATATATATATATATATATATATATATATATATATATATATATATATATATATATATGTATAACAATCCTCCCTGACCTAGCCTCGAACCTAGGTCACACCGGGTATGAGACCGGAGGGCCAGTACTAAACCAACCATGCCACACTACCCACTAAAAGAAGTGTGCAACTAGGATCTAACTTGCTTCCATAGACATTACCTATCTACTCATACATGAGTAATGATAGCGAGGTTTTACACACACTCCCCGTGGGCACTCGGTGGAAATTGATTTAGAAATTGGAAACCGAAGTTAGATACTGAGGTATATATGTGAAAGATGGAATAATGCAATACCGCATTGATATAGATGTATAACAATCCTCCCTGACCTGGCCTCGAACCTAGGTCACTCCGGGTATGAGACCGGAGGGCCAATACTAAACCAACCATGCCACACGACCCACTAAAAGGAATGTGCAACTAGGATCTAACTAGCTTCTATAGACATTACCTATCTACTCATACATGAGTAATGATACACATACATGAGTGTATGAGTAGATGTGTGTGTGTGTGTGTGTGTGTGTGTGTTTAAAACCTGGTCATCATTTCACTAGTATGAGACAATACATATAATGAAAAGTAATGTCTATGGAACTAATAAAATAAAAAAAATCTTCACACGGATAATGATAGTAAACATTTAACCATGGATGAGTTTTATTGTGGATAGCTTCCTCCAGTTAATACTTCA
>NC_061826.1:30459039-30461539 GCF_019202785.1 Penaeus chinensis | reverse complement strand
AGTATCCGCAGTGGGGGCTTATTTATATATATATATATATATATATATATATATATATATATATATGTGTGTGTGTGTGTGTGTGTGTGTGTGTGTGTGTGTGTGTGTGTGTGTGTGTATGTGTGTGTGTATATATATATATATATATATATATATATATATATATGTATATGTATATGCGTATATACACATGTATCCATGTATGTATATATATGTGTGTGTGTGTGTGTGTGTGTGTGTGTGTGTGTGTGTGTGTGTGTGCACGCGCGTGAATATATATATATATATATATATATATATATATATATATATATATATACAAACAGACACACACGCACGCACAGAAACATACATAGATATATATATGTATGCATGTATAACTAATCTTATCCATCTATATAAATGAATGTGGGGGCCAGTTTTCTTCTACATATCAGACAATATATGTTTCCATGTAACAATCACATAAAGCGCCAACGACTTATTAGTTCAATTAACTGGCTGAATGTGAATAAATGAATAGAAATCTATAATAGTCAGGACTAGATAATCCAACCAGGGGATCCCTTCCTTTGTAACCTCAAAACAGCAGATAAGCATATTAGCAGAAAGTTCCCGTCGGAGTCTGTGCATATCTTCTTAATAACCGGATTTCGTAATTTTTTATAAGCTGCAAATGAGAGCCTCTATAATCCGGCTTGGAAATTCCCAGGGACGTCATCATCTCCAAGAGCAAGGGAGGATGAAAACAGATTTAGGACGCGAGTTTGCTTTATCAATTTTCTATCATCAGTACAAGGACTTGTTGTAGTAGTAATAGTAAGGGTGGTAGCACTAGCTGTAACAGCAGCGGTAGTAGTATAGTAGTAGTATCGAAATCTAGACAATCAAAATATTATTAGATTTCTATTAAGATATAATCGCCACCACCACCGCTGTTTTATTAGAAAACAGGAGAAAATAGATCTCCTCTAAGTGAATTAATTATTTTAATAATAATAAAATCATAATTCCTGTAATGAAGGGATGGAATAAACAAAAGTTAAAGTTTTCTATATTTTACTATTTTTAATTTTACAATATAATTACAATAAGTCAATATTCTCTTGAAATACCTTAGATCTATATTCAAATGGAATGTTCTTTAAGAACTCGATAATGATAACTGACAAGCCCTGCTTACCAAAACAACCACCAAAGATACTCTGGGCATGGTTTCTCCGTAGATCTCTCTTGAACAGCGTCCCACAGACGAATAGGGAAAAGACCCGGGATCAGCCTGCCGGTCGCTCCCTCACACACATCATCATCACGTGATCGTACATCGTACGATGTCCCGTCATCACTGTTTTTTCCATTTGTGCCCAGCACTCGTGAATTTCCTTTCTTTTCTAACACTCGTGGAAGATTCCTAATCTTCCACAGTAGCAGTAGAAGTAGTAGAAGTAGTAGAAGTAGTAGAAGTAGTAGGAATAGGAGTAGTAGTAGTAGTAGTAATTGTAAAAGTAGTAGAAGTAGTAGAAGTAGTAGGAATAGGAGTAGTAGAAGTAGTAGTAATTGTAGAAGTAGCAGAAGTAGTAGAAGTAGTAGAAGTAGTAGGAGTAGGAGTAGGAGTAGGAGTAGGAGTAGTAGTAGTAGTAGTAGTAGTTACAGTAACAATAGTTATAGTGTAGAGACCGGGATTGTAGCCTCCTCGTTAGATGACCATCTGAAAGGCGTCCGAACGTTGTACGCCCTGCCCTCGTTCAAAGATACGATAAGTCATGGAAGGCAAACGTAAAGCATATCTAAAATAAATGATTTCTTTCCGAATATCGTAAATTCAGAATGACTAGTGTGCATTTCTAAATTGTAATTTCAACTACCCTTAATCCTCATAGCCACGTAAATAGCAAACGCAAGTTAACCACAGCCTAGCTCATAGAGTGACTATTTGCAGGGACAAGAAGCCATAAGATGCGGCTGGATACAATATTCCGTTTAATATATATATTTAATATCAATGTTGGTATTTTTTTATATTACAAGCATTTAAAATGAAGACCAAATATAAAATGCATGTAGTTTCTTTTACATCTTAGGAAAATCTATGCTATTCCCTACTAGCTTTGTCATAATATAGTAATCCCGAATTTAGTGTAATGTTTGAAAATAAAGTGATTATCCTAATTGTCTTCATGGCAAACATTCATATGGCTTACGCACTAAAGCGTACCGCAGATCACCTTTTGCGATGATGAAACTGTTTCTCATGAGCTTAGCGCCCATGTCAGCGAGACTAATGTTGGTAGTGTTCGTTGTTGTTGTTAAGTAGTAGTTGTAGTGGTGGTAACAGAAGTTGTAGTGGCAGCATTTTGGTTGTGTGATTTCTGCTTTTGAGTTATTTTCTCTCTTTTTACTTGCTTTATTTTTTATCCTTATTTGGATCAATAGGTGCGTTACTGTATTTTACAGTATTGGAAGTATTGGCTTTCTATACATCAAATACACCTTCAAAAAA
>NC_061826.1:30451539-30454039 GCF_019202785.1 Penaeus chinensis | reverse complement strand
CGTAAAACAGTGCTGGATTATGTATTATTGGACAAACAGTCAAATGCATGTTTTATTAAAGAATCCACCATGAATGAGCTAAACATCCTGGGCTCCAAGGTACCCCTGAAGTTAAAACAGTGACAGGTGAAGAAATAATTGTACAAAGTACTCCAGGACTGGTAGTATGTGGTAAAAATGAAAAAAATAGAGGTTGCACTTCCAACCACTTATTCACGGAAGAATATATCCACAAGACATGATGAAATTCTGATATGTATGTATATACATATATATGTATATACATACATATATATGTGTATATATATATATATATATATATATATATATATATATATATGACGCGATGGTCCAGTGGTTAGAGCATTGGACTCAGGTGTCGTAGGGGAAGTCACCGCAGTGGCAAAAGTGTTAGCGCGCCGAACCGCGGTTAATTAGGAAGGGCATCCAATCAGGCGAGGGTGAGACAATGAAATAAATGGCTGTTAAAAAAGTGTTAAATATGTGTGTGTGTGTGTGTGTGTGTGTGTGTGTGTGTGTATGTATATATATATATATATATATATATATATTTATATACAAATAGATAGATAGATAGACATATGTGTGCGTGTGTGTATTTATTAATATATATATAAATATGTGTGTACACACACACACACACACACACACACACACACACACACACATACACATATTTATATATATATTTGTTCAATGAATATACGTAACCAGAAAATGTCATTGATATTTCATACAAAACAACCATTCTAAAAATAATTTGGAAAAATAATGAAAATTTTGCCTATTCGTTTTCGGAAATACATGACAGAGCAACATAGCAGAATACAAAACAAATGCCAACTATCATATTGAAATCGCAATATCTCCCTTTTATTTACACCGAATACCTCTAACGATATATAGGACTTAATAAACAGGGCACTAGATTCATTTCGTCTCTGTTTTAGATAAATGAAGTGATACCAGTATTGTTAATAATAAGAAAAAAATATATTGATATTGATAATATTATTGATAATAATAATATTTATACTGATGATGATGAAGATGACGTCGGGATGATGATGATACTACTACTACTACTACTACTACTACTACTACTACTACTACTATTTCTACTACTACTGTTCTACTACTTTTACAACTACTACTACCACTACTTATGGTACTACTACTACTTTTACTACTACTATTACTTCTACTACTACTAAAACTGTTTCTATTACTATTATTACTAATACTGCTACTACTGCTAATAATAATGATAAAATAACGACAGTAATGATAAAAATAATGATTATCATTAGCATTACAATTTGTAATAATAGCATTTTTACTGATTACTGGATATACAAATGTGACGAAAGCTGTTCTAGACTAATAATGATAAATAATATTGTCAGTGATAATAAGAATAGTCGATTATGAGTTAAAGCAAATAAAAAAAATGTCCGAACTGTTTTTCTTTTCATGTTTTAGGCAGATTCCAAAAAAAAAAAAAAAAAAAGGGGGGGAACTTGCCAAACAATTTCTAATAGTGGTTCCTAGTAAATAGTTTGAGAATGGAAATTCACTTGGGCAGTTCTATTTCGTTAGCCCTTTTGACGTCATGATAAGCCCCATTTCATTAATTGAAATCTCCCGCTACTTCCACACGACATGTTCAGTGCATTAACCCAGCGGAAACGGTGATGGCATTTATGTAATACCATGTCACCTGTAACTTTTGTTTTTATATTGGGTACTCAGTAGATGGCTCCACAAGTGTTTGCTCACCAAGGAGTCAACAACTAGTCCTACAAATTTTATAATTTTACTGTTTATCGGATGTATATTTTTATTATTATTATTGTCGGTAGCATTATCAATAACACCATAATAGTCATGATATAAATGTGACGTGAATGATAATAATAATAGTTGTAATATAAAAATAATAATAACACCAATATTAATATTTTTAAAAAATCAGCCTTAATTCAAATTGTGAGTCCATCAAGGACAGGATCCTACGGCTGTCGGAAGCCACATCCCGGTTGTGTCATCCGCGATGTCCTGCGCCTTACGACGCCCGTCCTCTACGTCTCTCTTGTCAATGACAAGACAAGTATTCACTCTTGGAGGAAAAGGAAAAGAGGAGGGGATTACGGAGTCCATGGTGGGGGATTTCCCCAACCCTGCGCTTCGTCATCCGCAGGACACCTCAGCTGGCCCCAGCGGCTTCTAACGTGATTCAGCAGGACTCAACGAGAAAAGGGGGAAGAGACCGTGATGGCAGGGTGAGTCGTCTCCCGGCAGCCGCAGACTCATACCGGGGATTGCATAAAGTATGCACAACAACAGATCTTGTCAAAACAGGTGGAGCCCAAGAGGTGGCAACTCCGATGCGGGAGTTGCAGTAGGAGTCCAGATGTTGACGCTATAGCGGCTAGGAGAGAACTGCTATGTGTGTGTGTGTGTGTGTGTGTGTGTGTGA
>NC_061826.1:30436539-30441539 GCF_019202785.1 Penaeus chinensis | reverse complement strand
TAATGTGTTTACATGCTAACTGGGGAAATGGAATACAAGTCTTTTGGGAAATAAGAATTCATTTGATTCAGCTCAGTTTACAGTTTGTGTGTGTGGTTGTGGGTGTGTGTGTGCATCAAATCAAATGAATTCACATATGTATACATGCATATTTATGCACACACACACACACACACATACACACATACACATATATATATATATGTATATATATATATATATATAGAGAGAGAGAGAGAGAGAGAGAGAGAGAGAGAGAGATAGAGAGAGAGAGGGAGAGAATTATGTTTTCTTTCTTCAAAAACAAGTGAATTAATGCCGGCTTCAATAATGTCAGGCGTTGTGTGTATGCTGTTGTACAGACACACACAAACATACATACAAAGGGGGTGTGAAGGCAGGCGGAAACACATGTACACAGTCAAGCAAGGATTAAGAAGAAAGGGGCAGAGACAACATTAGAGAAGAAAGGAAGAGAGAGGAATAAAGGGAGGCTGTAATCCAAAATTTTAATGAAATAATGCAGGCAAGCAAAGAGCCTTTAACAGCAGCAGTAGTGACTAGCTATCTGATGACATGACTTGGGAATACAAAGAGTGACGTGATCCTGTCAATATCACACTGCACGCACACACAGACACACACACGTGCACACAAACACACACACACACGCGGTGAACCATTGTTTCGTAAAATATTATCATCCTCCTTATTATTACTATTACCACTCTTATTATGGTCATTTAATAATTAATATGGGTCCTACGTCAGGCAAACACATATAAACACACACACACACACACACACACACACACACACACACACACACACACACACATATATATATATATATATATATATATATATATATATATATATATGTGTGTGTGTGTGTATGTGTGTGTGTGTGTGTGTGTCTGTGTGTGTGTGTGTGTGTTTGTATATATACGTATATATATGTATAGAAATACATACATATACTTATTGTGTGTGTATATATATATATACACACAGACATAAATATATATAAATATATATATAAAAAATAAATATATATACATATATATACATATATATACATATATATACACATACACACACACTCATATATACATATATATATATATATATATATATATATATATATATATATATATATATGTATGTATGTATGGCTTGCGAAGTCTCTCACTTCCTTCTTGGCACATTCTCTTCTACTCACCTCCGCCACTCTCAGGACTTCATCTCCCGTGTCCGTGGAGTCCCGCCGGCGACCATGATGAGCTTGGATGTCGACTCCCTGTTCACCAAGGTCCCGCTTGATGACGCCCTCGCTTTCCTTCAGAGGAGGTTCCCCCCAGTCTCCCTCTGCCCACCGACGACTTCCTCCAGCTGATTCGTCTGTGTGTGGAGTCTAATTCCGTTTCCTTTGAGGGTCGCTTCTACTCTCAGACGTTCGGTGTTGTCATTGTTCTCCCCTCCCTCCAATCTTGCCAAACTTGTTCATGGAATTCTTCGAGTCTGAGCTTCTCCCTTCCATTTCCCTTCGTCCGTCGGTTTGGCTGAGGTATCTTGAAGATGTCTTTGCTCTCTGGCTTCATGACCCTGGCCTGTTCTCGGATTTCCTGACCCAGCTGAACTCTCTCTCTCCTTCCATCCGTTTCAAGGTGGAATGGGAGGTTGGCAAGAAGCTCCCTTACTTGGACACCCTAGTTCATCGTTATGCTGACCACTTCTACTTCTACATACACAGTACCTGGATTGAGAGATCGACTTCTTGCGTCATTCGTTCTCGAAACTAGGCTACCATCGTCATGTTCTCGACGTCGCGTTATGCAGGGCACGGGGTACCTTCTACCACGACTCCTCACTTGCCCGTCCTCGGCCTGCCCTACACTGAGATCTATTCTCTCCGTCGCCCTCTGCGTGCTGAGTGGTGCAGCGGTAGCAATCTTGCTGACCCGCGTTCAAATCCCTCGCCGCCAGTGGATAGTAACCCCGGCCGTTCCATGCACACAGGGGATAACTTAGAAGCAAAATGAAACAGACAGTATGTCACATCAAAAATATCCATTTTAACAAATGGAATCAAACCAAACCTTTAAAACTAAACTAGATCTCTTCACCCACTTAACTGCAGACTGATTTTTCGCCAGGTGAACATTCTCCGTCGTAACCTGGCCCACCCCAGTCCTCCCTATACCTCGAAGGCGGGCACCTATGATGTTCCTTGTGCCTCATATGATAAGTAATGCTTTGGCGAGACGGGCGCCAGTCTCACTAAGCGTCTGTCTCAACATAAGTACGCTCTATTCAGGGGGACGCAACAAAATCGCCCTCTTTTGCCACCAGTGGGACACAGGCTATCAGATGAACTGGTCAGTAGCCCGCAGACTGCTTGAGCCCTCATTAATAAAGCTGCTAATTTCAACTTGAACAGCGGCTTTTCTCCTGTCGATAGTTTTTTCGCGTTGTCCGCCCGATCTCCGATCTGATCTGACCTCCCTTCTCTTCCGTTCGTCTGTTCACACCTGCTCTTTGTTACCGCATTGCCTCTCCTCTCTCTTTCTTTTATACCCCCTCTTCTCCCTTTCCTTTTCAGACCTGAAGATGGAATCCAGGTGGATTTCGAAACTGTAGTCTAATAGTTTTTGCATTGTGGATTTTCTACAATAGTATCTACACGGAAGAATGTTTTGCCACTCATTTGTGTATTATATATGTATATATATAAATATAAATATATATATAAACAAATTGTGTACATATATATATATATATATATATATATATATATATATATATATATATATATATATATATATACACACAGAAAATATGTACATACATATGTATATATATGCATGTATGTATACATATATACACAAAATGTTTATATAAACACACATAATGTGTATATATGTATATATACATGTGTGTATATATATAAATATATATATATATATATATATATATATATATATATTACAGAGTGAACGTTTGTCATTGTCTAAATATCATGTACTTTTGTACTTTGATGTAGAAATTAAAATGGCCAATAAACCATTGTTATCTCTTTTTTCAAACGCTGCAAAAAATATTGAAAGAACTACCTCGTGATTGGCATAATTTCACTCATCAACACAAATGTTATTATTATGAAAGTTACCTCTCTACGTATATATCACTAATGTTTTCACTTTACTTTACTTTACTTCACTTTCACTTTGCGGATACATATTCAATGAGAATGTTTGTTTTCAAGTTAACTTTCTGAAAATGTATAAACTATACTGTCATTATCGCCATTAGCTCAAGGCCTTTTCCTCGACGAACACTGAACGTCTTAACATGAAAAATAATCCTTGCTTTTGCGAAAGAAAGCGTGACGTTAAACTATTCACATTATAAGAATTGAAAATGAGGACTAATGCGTGGCTTTTCTCGTAGGCTTTGAACGATATGACATCGCGCATGGTAGCAACATTATTCATTTAGTAGGGTTAATAATTATGAAATCCAATTCTCATATTAGATTAGAAAATATATCGCATTAATGTTGCTACACTTGTACGGATAGTACCTATGTAATTCCACCATTATTTATGTTATGTACCTTACAGAAACATTCAGATTACCACTATAAAAAATATGTATAGGAGTTTAAAGGTATAACATAAAATTGACTCAACAATTGCACAGATTCCGGTTCCTGCAGGTTCGTCCACACAAATATTGTGCATGTTTAATGCTCTCAGAAAGTCCATGATATTTTTTCGAACTAGACTTTAACTGTAGAAGGGAATTGCTTACACAGATCCTGGACATGTATACATGAATTTTCGCTACGTTTAAATAAACAAAGGAGTAGATAAAAAATAAAAGATAAAACATAACTGAATAAGGATCTATATCTTTCTGTGACTGTGATATATTTTATTAAAAACTAAACAGGGTTTGTACAGAGAGAAAACTGCCACATTAGCCATAATCTAACCCCTATCTAGTTATGTTAAGTTTATGTATAGACTGCACATCTAGGCAAGTTATTAGCTTATTTATAAATATAATTTGAAAAAAAAAAAAAGAAAAGACAATCTTCCTCTCCCTCACTTTCTCTCCTTTCTCTCTCTCTCTCTCTCTCTCTCTCTCTCTCTCTCTCTCTCTCTCTCTCTCTCTCTCTCTCTCTCTCCCTCCCTCCCTCCCTCCCTCCCTCCCTCTCTCTCTCT
The DNA here is from genome assembly GCF_019202785.1 of Penaeus chinensis. NCBI lineage: Eukaryota > Metazoa > Arthropoda > Malacostraca > Decapoda > Penaeidae > Penaeus > Penaeus chinensis. The sequence continues at coordinate 30,437,310 of NC_061826.1, read as the reverse complement.
CTCCCCACAAACTGCAAAAATACTAATTTAATTCATACATTTTCTATAAAAATTAATGTTGAAGTTGGCTGGTTTAACATGTTACAGTGTAAAAAATATACATATCATATGCAAAAATAATGTAAACACATCTTACCCTAAAATAACATGTCATAACACTTCGAATTCCGCAGTCCCCTGTATTCCCTTCCTTCAATATAGAGCTGCTAATATGGACATTAAAATTCCATGTAAAATCGAAGGTCTATTTTGTCATTATTAGTATGATTATCACATTATTATTACTATTAATATGGACTGTTATTGTTGTTATTGTTATCATTATTGTTATTATTATTGTCATTTTTATCATTCGTAGTAACGATGTCAGTACTAGCGACAGCAGTGTTAGTAATATGTTCATATTCCTTATTTTTTATTTCAAATATCCTATATGATCAATAGAAGTATAAACTTTTATGATATTCGACTTACGTGTCAAAATTATATTATAATTACATTACGAACAGTATTAACAATTATAATTTCTCATAGCATTAAACCTACATAAAGAGGAAGAGAGAGAGAGATTGAGAGAGAGAGAGGGAGAGAGAGGGAGAGAGAGAGAGAGAGAGAGAGAGAGAGAGAGAGAGAGAGAGAGAGAGAGAGCGAGCGTGTGAGTGAATGACAGAGTGTGCTTGCGGCGCCAGGTAATTAAGTAAGAGACAGATGATTAAGGCAAGTGAGTGCCTGGTAAGTTAAGATAATGATTGTTAGGTAAGTACGGCAGGC
>NC_061826.1:30431539-30434039 GCF_019202785.1 Penaeus chinensis | reverse complement strand
TTTTTTGCTAGTGGATACGGCAATGTAATTTGTCGAAAGGGACTAATCAAATTGTACCAAGGATTGAATTGCGAAAGGAATAACAGATCAAAGTAAAGAGTAGGAAAGGAAAATTGTTAAAGTTAGAAGGGAAAGAATGATGATTTAGTCGTCTAAGGAAATCACAAAAAAATGCCGATGAATGGTGTAAGTGTCTCGATCCCGTCTCACTTTTGTTTTTATGATACCTATCTTTGTGATTATTATTTATTTACAATTAGCAGGCAAAGGAGGCTATAGAGTTAACCTCAGAACCTAATTAAGGTAGCAGAAGAGAATATTAATTGTTTTTTCTTATGTTTATTGTTAGGATATACATTGTTATATGCCACCTATTTGTTTTTATATGACTAAATAATTGCTATGGCCATTGTACCTGTAATTTAGTAAGAATGTATTTTTATTTTATATATGGAATATATTCACACACACGTGGAATATATACATGTACTGAGCGGTCAGGTAACGTGAGTAATCCGGGCTGCAGATTCCGAAACTCTCCTAGCCTTCCTGTAAGTAGAGACGTCCGAGAGCAGTACTTCCATTTTGGCGACATCATCAGTGTTAGCAATGATTACGACATCGCCACACTTACCAGCTGGACCAGAGAGGATGGAGTCGTATCTACCAAGTTCCTGTAGGAACTTAATGTTCTTAGCTGGAAGGGCAGGTTCACGCCCTCTGGCACTGGGAAGAGGAAGTAGTTATTAAGGAAACACGCAGGCATGGTCCCTAGAGTTCAATAGAGCATCAAGGGAGATCCTCAGCTGTTCGAAGAAGGTGAAGTCTTTGCTGCACCTGCTCGAGGAGACGCCACACGCGCTGACGATCCCTGCAAACATCAAAACCCACAAGGAAGGAAATCCCGTGACACCTATCACCAACGGGACCGGGAGTTCCCCACATCGACAATCATAGAAGCTTGCAACTTTCTCAACCGCCCTAAACTCCATCAGCGGTTGACATCAATCAAGCACTTCCGATATGATGACCAAACTGCAGAACGTCGGGATGGGGTGTAAAAAGATTGTCAGATTTGATGTCAAGTCGCTTTTTACCAATGTACTGATTAACGGAGTCATCGAAGCAGGAATGGACAATGGTAAACTACCACGTTCGAATTCCGAGGACGTAAATACGAGCCTATTTAAGGACTCGGAATGGGCTCACCTCTTTCAGCAGTCCTTGTCCAACTGTTCATGGAAATCCTCGAGGGTGACTGATACCGGAACATCGTGTTGAACAATGTAGTCTGGCTTCGCTATGTGGACGACATCCTCACCGAAGTGCCGACTAGGACCAGCCTACAAGATCTCCATAGAATATATGCCGTACACCCCTCCATAGAGTTCAACACAGAAGATAAGAGAAATGAACAGTTATCTTTCCTCGACACCCTAAGCCACAGGAGACTTGATGGCCCTGTGTTTTCCGTGAACAGAAAACCCACAAATAGAGATAAATTTATACACTATTTCCCTGCCCAACAAAGAACCCATGAAGGCGTGGTTATTGGTCTCTTCCCAAAGTTCATTGAGGAGGAAATGCAGCACATCAGTAGCAAAGTATACATAGGTGAGACAGGACGAGGACTCCACGAACAACGAATCGACCGGCTGCTTAGCTCTCTGCGACGTCATGACAAGAGGAGCGCCTTTGTTATTCACGTCGACACCGACGGCCATCTCCCCAAGTGGTCTCAGGCCTCCATCATAAAGCGAGGCCTGTCCCCACGACAAAGGAAGATGGTAGAAGGGGCGTTTATCCATTCAACCAATAACTTAAAATACCGCAATGGGGAACTAAGAACTAGCCAAGGTCGTCGCACACCCCATTGCCGACGTGAACTGACCGCTGGGTACATGTATACATACCTCTGTGTATCTCATATCTTGTATGTCGTGAAGAAGCAATATAGCGACAAGGCAGATTCGTGTGTTTTTTTTTTTGTTCTTTCCTTCTTTGTTCTACACACACACACACACACACACACAAAACGCACACACACACACACACACACACACACACACATATGTATGTATGTATGTATGTATGTGTGTGTGTGTGTGTGTGTGTGTGGTAGAAAACCCACAATGCACAAGCTAGCTTTATTGAATATTTTGAAAAGTGTTTTACCATTCACACACACACTCAATCATACTCATGATAAGCTTCCTTGACAATAATTAATTCCAATAATTATATGAACATCATTCATAAAATCAATATTATCATTATTTCCATCATTACCAGTTATTCATATGCTTATTTTTTGTTATTGTTACTGTTTTGTTAATGCTATTATTATTAGTTATTATTATAATTATTAGTAGTAGTAGTCGAAGTAGTGGTAGTAACAGCATTATTGTTAAGATGATAATTTTTATCATTATCTTCATCATTATCATCATTATTATTACTGCTGTTGATGACCTTGTTTTTGTCATTATAATTTTCATTA
>NC_061826.1:30381539-30384039 GCF_019202785.1 Penaeus chinensis | reverse complement strand
TAAATTTATCGTCTAAATAGATGAGGCACATTGAAATAACCGATGGTAATGCATTGTCATAATTTCGACAAATATTATAAAGGTATTATATTAATTTTCTTACTAAATGCACACTCATCGATGAAAATTATTTCCTCTGTTCATAAGTACCATCCGAGACCACAGTCCCAACGCATATAAAACGTACAATGCAGTGTGGGTTTATTTGAATGTGTAGGTATGTGCGTAGATAAGTAGATCTAAAAAAGATTGACAGATGGATAGAAAGATAGATAAGCATATAGAGATACATAGAGAGACAGACTGCATAGATAGATTGATATGTAGATATAGATAAAGATCGATAACCTAGTCAGATTAATAGATAGATTAATATCTAGACAGATAGACTTATAAATAGCTTTTAACTTGACACGCTCATTCGCGTGATATATGTAGAAGGGAAATTATTTTACTGATTTGTTTTCTAGTCTTGATAACCTGTTAAGAGCATTTGACTCATGGCGCTGTGGAAGGGGAAGGTCAGAAAGAAAAAAAATATTGCGATGGTATGTCAAATTAATATCAGGGGGTTAAGTATCTCAACCAGGAGGTGTCATGGCCAAACAATCCAGGTGGGAAATACCAAGCGTAGTTACTTAAAACACGTTTATTTAACAAGGAACTCTTGATAAGATATATTTGTTGTTGATGGTGGTGGTGGTGGCATTTTCCTATTAGTTAATCATCTTGTGAGTGATATCATTCCAAAACTTACTTGACGTTTGGCAAGTAATATCTGTAATACTTTTTAGTTTACATTAGAAAAAAAAAAAAAAAAAAAAAAACAGTGTGCGATCGACGATATTTATAACATCAGAGAATCCTGGTCCCCATAGAGCCAAAAGAGAACACTATTTCTCGTGGCGTATAGTACATATGTTGCCATTATTGCACCTTTGTGGAACAGTTGAGGTTGAGCACTTGGTCGTCACTTGGTCTGCCTGTTATCAAAGCCAGCATAACGCTACACAGACAAACTCCTGTTATAAATATTTCCTTATAAGGTTTGAACTTTTTTTCACAAGAATGAGTCATATCTAATAGTCATATAATGAGTTATTTGTTCGTTTAGATACAATGTAAGAAGCAAATTCAAAGCAATTGTAGTGCATTATGATATATAACATGGGACTAAAAACTGACACTATAACAGATACTAGGCTCCCTGAATATACGTTGCATAATGTTCAAAACGCTACATTGATTATGATTTTGAAGTATGCATGTTTGTTGCGTTGAAGGACCGCTAAATACACAAGGGTCTGACAAGAACATAACATAGTTCTCATTCCTTCCAAATACATTCTTTATATCCGCTGCCTACTCGAAGGGCTGCACAATAAACACAACCCTTGAGAAACTTAAGGAGGCTCTCCATTTGACGTGACTTAGGGGACATATCCATTGCAAGTGCTTATAATATGCATGGGGGTTATATATCATCCAGGTATAAACAGGTCTGAATATACAAGATAGCCTATGAACAGACTGACAGACATGATGACACAAAGAGAGGTAGGGAATGAAAGCAGAAGGAAATTCGCTGTCTGGCCGTGCTACCTGAATGCATATTATCTGCTGTTGTCCCACGTGTCTTGTCGTGTGTTTTATTAACGGTGTTCTCTCTGTTTCTTACAGCAGAGAGACATTTCCTTCGAATTTCACGTTAAACCTTCTCGTGAAACGAATTTGTTGCACAGTATGTAAGTTTAGCGCGTACACACACACACACACACACACACACACACACACACACACACACACACACACACACACACACACACACACACACACACACACATGGTAACAATAATCACAATGATGATGATTGAGAAAATGACAAATAAAATTTAAGAGACAAAAAGGAAAATATCCCCACATGCTTCACCAAGACAAAACATAAAAGGTGCAGTGAAAAAAAGTTAAGTAATAAATATAGAACATAAAAAACTCATCAGTCTTCTTTTATAACTGCATATGAAATGATTCTGTGTAAGAAAAGTTATCATTTCAAAGGATGCAATTAACGTGTAATCAATTTCATCTTCTGGACTTATTAATTCCCATCTATATCCTCTTCCAAATTTTAAGAGCGAAAAAAAGGCAATTAAAGTGATTATCAATAAGACCTTTCAATGAAACTTATAAATGAAGTGTCAGTGTATATTGAAATCAAATTCTTAAATAAACAATAGTTATTAATCTATTTGTTTTAATGGTTTGGCCTATCATATATCACTGAGCCATCGATATTGAATTTCGTGATTGATAGTGTGCAGGAAAGCCCGACGCTCTAATCCAGCACGTGGGTATAAAAGATAAAAGTTTAAAGTCCATCCTCACGTCTGCGAAATAGACTTCAGCCTTGCATCAGTGTGACGATACTCAAGCTTCATGGACAGGTCTTGTCGAATCAATAATCTAATTTTGATGCGTGTGTGTGTGTGTTTGTTTGTGC
>NC_061826.1:30376539-30379039 GCF_019202785.1 Penaeus chinensis | reverse complement strand
ATAACCCTAATGATAATAATTACAATAATAACCATAACAATAGAAATGCTAAACAACAACAATAAAAAAATAAAGAGTAGCAGCAAAAAAAAAGGTAAATCACGTGTTACTGGAACCAATATTTCTAACATATCATTGCTCTGACCTGTATTTAAAAGCTGTTAAGGGAATCCCACTACATGTCAATACTAGTGACATGACATGACTAAAGGGTAAAGGGAGCAGGGTGCGTGAACTAAAGAATGGTAGAGCTCTCTGCTGTATTTATTTATTTATTGCTTTATTATCTATTTACTTATTTGGTTATATATATTTATTTTTTGAGGAAATGCTCTTGAAAAAATGGAGATGATTATCCAGGGCACCAAGGATACATTTCAAATAATTATCATTGCCAACCCAGTAATTATCAAACAGTTATCATCCCCAGCTCGCCAGCATCATCAGTGATTACTACCTGTCAAGTCCATTTTCGCCTTCATAAAAATAAACGATTTTCTATATCTAATTGCAACATTTCCGGGAATTCTATTTGAAGGTGCAGTTGCATTACGGAATAGGTTTATCAATTTCTCTCTTTGTTTCATCCTCCCTCTCTCTCTCTCTTTCTTTCTCTTTATATATATTATATATATACACACATTATATCGATTTCATTTTAACGTCACGAAACTCCCTTTTTGGTCAAGGGCTAGGACGGACCTGTCCCGTGAAAGGACAGGCAGGAATTGGCAAGGTGGAGACCGTTACCCCGAGTGGATGCCCTTCCTAACCGCGGACCGTGGTCGGGAATCGAACCCGTGCGCTTGCGGCCCCTTCGGCCCACAGCCGTGCGCGTTACCACTGTTCCACGGCGGCCCCATATATATATATATATATATATATATATATATATATATATATATATGTGTGTGTGTGTGTGTGTGTGTGTGTGTGTGTGTATAAAAATATATATATAAATAAATAAACATATATATAAACATATATATATATAATCATATATATATATATAAACATATATATATATACATATATATATATATATATATATATATATATATATATATTTATATATGTGTGTGTGTGTGTGTGTGTGTGCGTTAGTATATATATATATATATATATATATATAGAGAGAGAGAGAGAGAGAGAGAGAGAGAGAGAGGGAGGGAGAGAGAGAGAGAGGCTGAAGCATCGCCGTTGGTGACTGAAGAATCCTATCTGGAATGACAGTCACGGCCGCAGGTTATAGGAATTAGTGGATTCGGCTCAAGTGGTTGAGTAATACTTCTTATTTGGCTTCGGCTACACTTCGAAGGCTTTACTCACCAGCTTTAATCTTTTTTTTTTTCTGAAATCACTTCTCCACCCTGAGCGATCTGTTGCCACATTTTACCAAAAATCGGAGTTGATGCCCACAGCCTTCTTGTCTTATTTGTAGACATTCTTGTAGCGCAGTTGTGAGCGACCGGTCTTATTCCTGTCGCCAGTTCGCCATATAGGATGTCCCTTGGAATACGACCATCACCCATGTGGCTCACGTGACCCAGCCAGCGTAGCCTCCGCTGCCTTAGGAGGGTGAACATGCTTGGGAGAACAGCACGAGACAGGACCTCTGTATTGGGCAACTTGCCTTGTAAAGTGTGCAGGATTCCACGAAGGCAGCGCAGGTGGAAGGAGCCTCTTTTCTTGCTTGGTATAGGTTGCCAAGTTTGGACAGTTTGGAGTTCTCCCAGATACATGAATCAAGGGTTGCAGCTGCCTTTCCAATCCACTTGCTGATTTCTTCGTCCAGACAGAGGTTGTCCATAATGGAGGACCCCAGATAGGTGATAGTGACGGGAGCCTCTACAACATCTTGGTCCATCACATTGGTCTTCTTTAGACTGATGGTGAAACCAAAGACCTTGCAAGCCTGAAAAAAGTGAGTCATCAGGGTCTGGAGTTGCTGCTGTATGTGGGTGGTGATTGCTGTATCGTCGGCAAACATCTTATCTCTGATGTGGGCCTCACGCATTTTCGTCATGGCTCTTAACTGGGCCAGGTTGAAGTCTATTATCTGATCTTGCATGGATATAGATGCCTTCAAATGAGGTACCAAAGGCATAGCAGAGGAGTCAAGTAAAGAAGATCTCAAACAGGGCTGGGGTAAGCATGCAGTCTTGTTTCACTCTGCTGCATATGTCAAAGCCCTCAGAGCAGCTACCACTGAACTGTAAGGTGCCTTGCATGTAGTCGTGAATAACTTTATTATGCTTTGTAGTTTGGCTGGATACTCTATCTTGTGTAGGATCTGAAAAAGCCCACTGCTCACAAGGTCGATTGCTTTTGTCCGGTCGAAGACGACATACAAAGGCACTTGTTGCACCCGAAATTTAGAACCTCTCTACTGTAGATCAGTGGGCACGAAGTCACGTTTGGTAGATAAGTTCCGCAAACTCTGGCGTTGAGTTTGCCTAAGATGTTCAAAAGTGCAATACCTCTGTAGTTGTTGCAGCCG
>NC_061826.1:30369039-30374039 GCF_019202785.1 Penaeus chinensis | reverse complement strand
AGGTATACATAGGTATGAATTAAATAAATTTATGCGCATGAGGTACGGGTGTATAAAATATAATTACACATATATGCACTTCTGATACTCAAGTCCATGCTCACGGAAGTATACCCTGTTGTACTGAGCAGACCCATGCGCTTTTACTCCTGAGGTTACCAGTAGCATCCCGGCTATATCACCCCCTCCCCCCCCCCACCAAGATACTTTTAAGCCAGTAGTTGGGGGGTAACTCGGCTGTTTACCTCTCAATCAAAAACACGACTGCACAAACAGAGCAACAGGCCTCATCCCCCGGAGGCGAAGGAGCCCCAGGTTACGTCGGCGATCAAGATTACTCCGGAGCAAAGGCTGCTGATGAACCTTTTTATATAAGGGCTATGAACACTGAATTCGACTTACTAGAATTGTTTGAGGAACTCTCTTTCATTAAATGGGGGTGTTGTAGGACTCTGTGAAGTTAGAAGACAAGGCAAAGAACAAAAAATACTAAATATAGAGGTAAACCCCAGGGTAGCAAGCAGGAATTAGGGGTAGGTCTCTTAGGTCACAAACGCTTCGAAAAGATCATCGTGAAATTCCATAGTGTAAGCGAAAGAGTTTAGTGCTAATAAAACTAAACAACAGATATAAATTAAAGATAGTTCAAGTCTTTGCTCCAACCTGCAGTCATAGTGATGAAGAAATGGAGCGCTTCCAGGGAGATGTTCATTTAGTCATCGAAGGAGTAAAAATCTATTTGACAATAATCATGGGAAATTTTAATACCAAGACAATAAAAAGATAGAAGGAGAAACTGTAGTTGGGAATCACGGAATAGGCACAGGAAATGAGAGAGGACAAATGCTAAGCGATCACTCAGTGTCGCGAATACATTCATCGAAAAAAGACTAAAGCAGAAGTGGACATGGAAGTTGCCATCTGACATCAAAGACGAAATTGACTTCATAACTTCAACTAAGTGCGATATTGTAAACAAATTTTGGCAGTGATTGATAAAATAAATGCAAATAAAGAATGGGCAGAGGCGAAATTAAATAACACCTCAAAAGAGAAAGGAACAAATTCATACGAAAACTGCAGCAAAATTTGGCTATCTTCGAAACCAGAATTTGGCCTTAACAGATCTTCACCTCTCAGCGACGAAGGTCACAACACTGACCAAATCAACAAACAGTTCAAAAACATAAAAAAGGAAGTTGCAGTTGAAGTAAGCCGTAAGACCGACAAGTATAACTTCACCAAGCTCTCGGTAGAAATTTAGAATTAGCTAAACTAACAAAGACTATAAATACAAAGATGTACGGAAATTCAATATTCATATAATAAGTGACACCGTGATTTCTGATATCACTATGAAAACAGATAAAATGAGAATTGGTTTACGGAGAAAAATTAAATGTATGCCAAAAAGAAAACCAGACAAAGTGACATATAACAAGAATGAAAATATTAAATTAGTGGAAAACTTTTCCATTGATTTATACAACTTAAATGAATAGCCATGGATAGAAACCAATGTGGAAACTAGAGTTGTATCTAATATCATAACATAAAATATAAAAAGAGCGCTTAAAGGTATGAAGAGAGGGAAAATACTAGGTGAAAACGGAATCGGTATAGACCTTATAATATATGCAGAACAAAGTTGCTACAGTGAAAGTACAATAATTGCTTATCAAGGGCAAATTCCGGTAGCCTCCTTTCAGTTATTTACAAACTGTTCACAGAAATCATCCCAGCTCGCATCTCTGACACTCTAGATTCCAACCAACCTAAAGAACAGGCAGGCTTCCGCAGTGAATTCTCAACAACAGACCACATCCACACACTAAACCAAATAAGAGAAAAAAATATACGAATATAGGAAACCCCTGTGTATGGCATTCATTGATTACGAAAAAAAAAACATTTGACTCTGTACAAATAAAAGCGTAATAAAAGCTATACGAAGACAAGGAAGACAAGTCTATTGTAAAAAAAAAAAAAAAAAAAAAAAAAAAAAAAAAAAAAAATAAAAGAGCACCATCTCTCCAAAACTGGTTACAGCTTGCCTTGAGGAAATATTTAATCTAGAATGGAAGAGAAAGCGTATAGGAGACGATAGCCTAAACAATCTAAGATTTGCAGACAATATTGTTCTCTCCAGTGAATCAACAAATGAATTGCAGCAATAAGTTAAGTTAAGTAAGTTTATTTACCACCCTGGCTGTCTGCTCAGGCGTGGGCAAGCGTGATTACAGTCTTAGTACATAGTACAGTATTCTGTGATCACTGTAATTGCACATGGTGAAATAAAAATGCAAATCATACATCATGCAAAAGATTATTAGGTGGATGTGCTTTTGCCACTGTTTACATAACACTGTTCTTTGTTTACGGCAGTTTTACATAGCAAATTTAGGATACAGTACGAGTATATCTTCCAGTGTATAAGATGAAATATTCACATAGTTCTTTATAGCTCATGTTAAGCGGTCTAAAGGGCTGTGTCACATGACATTCCGAGGCATAGTGCTTAAGTGTTTACTTGTTTTCTTCGTTTACACAATCTACATCTAGATTCACCTGCATTTCTTGCACCGTGCAGTTGCCAGTGCATTCTGTAACCTAAACGTATTCTGGCAATAACCACGTCACATTGTCTGGTTTGACTTCGGTGCCACCCATGGGAGGGCTTGCTATCTCTATCCTTATCGTAGTGTCTTATGGTACAGCTTTCAGGCCCTTGGTATTGCCATTCCAAGTTCTTCATTGTGAGAACTTTTCATTATTTGTGCAACCCTGACAAGAGGCAGCCCAAGGTCTTTGCTGCAGGCTTCCTTCGCCAATTTGTCTACGTGGTTGTGCTTACGTAGCCCAAGATAAGATGGTATCCATGCAAATTGTATGTTGAAATTGCGCTCTATTGCATAAGTTACGTTGCGCTTAATGCAACTCACAATTTCTTCATCGCCATCAGTTTTGAAAGAACTTAGTGTCCGAAGAGCGCTTTGAGAGTTACAGAAAACTACTCCAGAGCCCCGAGACATTAAGAATTCCCCGTTGCACGGAGTATGCCTGCCAACTCCGTCTGTGTAGTGCTGGCCCAATTTTGCACTCTTATATCAACTGTAGCGAGCCATCTTTGTATACAGCGCAAGCACAACCAGCTTTGTGTCCAGACTGTACGGATCCGCCAGCTTAAAACTCATATACATCATCGCCAATAAGTTAAGTAAGTTTATTTACCACCCAAGTTTAGTTAAGTAAGTTTATTTATCACTCAAGTTTAGTTAAGTAAGTTTATTTATCACTCAAGTTTAGTTAAGTGAGTTTATTTATCACTCAAGTTTAGTTAAGTAAGTTTATTTACCACCCTGGCTATCTGCTCATGCGTGGGCAATCATGATTACAGTTTTACATATATCTGGCACAGTACAGTGACTACTCTAATTGTACATGGTAAAATGGAATTATAAAACATTTATCATACAAAAAATATTACGTTGATATGCTTTTGCCACTGTGTTTACAGAACACTGTTCTTTATTTACGGCAGTTATACATAGTCAATTTAGGATATAGTATGATATCTCCCAGTGTATCAGATGAAATGAAATATTCACATAGTTCTTTATACCTCATGTTAGGTGGTCTGAAAGGCTGTATCACATGACATTCCGAAAGATAATGCTCAAGCGTTCGCTTGTTTTCTTCGTTACACAGTCTACATTTAGTTTCATCTGCACTTCTTGCACCGTGCAGTTGCCAATACATTCTGTAACCTAAACGTATTCTGGCAATAACCACATCACATTGTCTGGTTTGACTTCGGTGCCACCCATAGGAGGGCTTGCTATCTCTATACTGATCGTAGTGCCTTATGGTACAGCTTTCAGGCCTTTGAGTGTTTGTCAGATCTACTAGTTCTTCCTTATGAGAACTTTTCAATATATGTGCAACCCTAGCAAGAGGCATCCCAAGATCTATGTTCACAGTATCTTTGCTACAGGCTTCCTTCGCCAATTTGTCGACGTGGTCGTGCTTGCTTATGCCAACATGAGATGGTATCCATACAAATTGAATGTTAAAATTACACTCTATTGCACCAGTTACGTTACGCTTAATGCAACTCACAATTTCCTCATCGCCACCTGCTTTGAAAGAATTTAGTGTCCGGAGAGCACTCTGAGAGTCACAGAAAACTACTCCAGAGCCCCGAGACATTACTAATTCCGTTGCAAGGAGTATACCTGCCAGCTCCTTTTGTGTAGTGCTGGCCCAATTTTGCACTCATATTAACTTGATGTTTTAATAGGCCATTTTTGTATACAGTACAAGCACAACCAGCTTTGTATCCAGACTGTACGGATCCGTCAACGTAACACTCGTATACATCATCGCCCATAGACTCTGTGTGTTCCTTCACCGTTGCTAATGCAATTTGTTGTAACACGCAGTTATGTACACTGTTTTTTTGTGGTAGACACGCAAGGTGCACGATCAATTTTGAATTTTTCCATGGTGGAATGGATCGACCCTGTGGTATTTTACTAATTGGGACATTGAGCTTTGTAATGTTCATGGAGATTTTGTGTATTAGAGGGCACGCGTGTGTGTGATTAGTCACGTCTGCTTGCGTGATTTTATGCTGCATTTGTTTTTGGAAGTCTGAAAGATACAAGGGTTCCCTCAGAGCTTTGACCCCAAATATAGTGGAAATAAATATTATTCTATCAGAGATGGATGGTAAGTTAAGTTCCGACCTCATGTTTACTATCCTTGCTGTTCTCGGGGCGCCGAGGATAATCCTCATGGCTTTATTTTGCACTACCTCCAAGCTATTTATTTCTGATTCCTAACACTGCAACAAGTGCAGTGCATAGTAGTCTACAACTGATCATATAAAAGCCAAGTAAAACAGTCAAGCGAGCTTAACATTGATGCCATGTTCTCTTCAACAAGAACTTTCAACGGTTTCAGTCTCTCCCAGAGTCTCTTTTTCAGGGAAAGGATCA
>NC_061826.1:30334039-30339039 GCF_019202785.1 Penaeus chinensis | reverse complement strand
CATGATACCCATTTACTGCTCCTACTACACCTAGCAAACATCCTAAATTCCTCTTTCATCATCTGGTGGCCAACCTATGTATTTCGTGCGAATATTATCTAAAGCATCTATTACTGATTGTACACATAAATGAGCAGAACCTTCTGAGTTTCCATTTTTTTTAAGTCATTGGCTACCTAAGTACCAAAGAGAGAGTGCCATCTCGTGGAAGATCTCGTCTTCGAGGTTTCTCTCCCAACTGAACATTTATTTCACACAAAATCTTGTCAATGGATGCTCTAGTAACACGCAGGTTCTTGAGGAAATCTAACTCATGCTTTCCAAAAATTCCAATTCCAAATGCTGTAGTTGCTCACACCTGAAAAAATATGTATATTAACAAATGTAACATATGCATACCCACAGTATGTGTGTATATATGTATGCATGTTTGTATGTTTATATGTATGTATATGTATGGATAAATGTAGGTATGTATGTATGATATGGATGAATAAATGGATGAATGTATGTTTGTGCATACTAATGAAAGTATCTTTACACTCTCTTTGAATAATATGTTACGACGACGAAAGCGGTTGGAAAAAATGCTGAGAGCTCGAAATTATATTGATATTCCTGCCAAAATGAACGTCATTGTGGGGGAAAGTCTGGTGGTATGAATGTTACTATTCTATCGAATGGCTGTGTTACGGGCGAACGTTGATAGCGTTTGTGGCACGAGTGACAAGGGGTCATGGATCAGCCACGACACAGCAAGCAGTGCGAACACAAATAATCGGCAAACAGTCATCTTACTTTACTATCACACACAGGTGACTTTCATAAATATACCATTATCTTCTGTTTCGATCATTTTTTGTACCGTTTTATTTATTTTTACTTAGAGCGTCTTTTTAAAGAGTGTTAATCTTTCAAATAGCAACTCATGTGACACTCAAATACTGTTTTAGCACCTCATGTTTGCGTAATACTTTCAGTTGCTCGTTACCTTTTAAATCTTCATTCATTATTTGATGTCCAATTTTTTATAATCCTTCAAAATAAGAGATAAATATGGAGGAATAAATACTCGTAGGCAATAATTAAAAGCTGTAATATTAAAAATATAAACATGAAAAAAGTAACAAATAACAACAAAAGACGAGAAAAGCAATTGCAGCAGCGGTCACAGCCACTGCGGCACACAGATAATTGTTCGAAAAACATCACAGGATAACTGCATTATATATAACCAGTGGTAGTGGTAACGATGTGGTACAATTGGACACAGAGAAAAAAGGCTGCGCGGAGCAAGGTGGAGCAGCTCCGGTCGTCGCTGCCTGCTATCTGCTGCCTGCTATCTGCTGTCTGCTTTCCCCCATTCTCCCTTCCTGCAACCTCCAACGCCAACCTCAGCTGGTCCGAACCACCGCGACGATATGAGGTTTGGCGAACAAGCTGAAGGGCTGGTAGCTGCTTGGTTGCTGATCCACGCACTGGGTGGGTTGCAGACGTGTTGCAAGCATGAGTGTTTCTTTTTGTCCATAGCAAAGCCACAGGGTGTAAGATCCCCTCAGGATTCACAGCAGCATAAAACATCACCCTTATCGTAGATCAGATAAAGATCCGTGCGGGTAAGAGCGTCGACGGCAAACAGGATGCGGAGTATCGGTTGAGACAGCTAAACTCCGGTGGAGCAACAGTGGGCACCATGGAAATGCTCAGCTCTGGATACAAACAGTCACTACCGCTTTGTAAGATGCTGCACCAATTACATACATTCTTAAAATATACATAAATAATGGACCGTTTACAAACAAATGCTACCTAGCTAAATAAAAATTAAGTAGGTCTGACAAGACCAAGTAAATGTACACTCAGTGGGTCGTCTACATCTGGTTTGGGCTCCTTAACATCATCAAGATTTATCAACTGCCACGATTAGTTCGGAAGGGTATGATTTGGTTCCTATGAACCCAATGTTCTGTTTGATTAACAATGTCTTTGAGGATATATAACACTGGACCTACTTTCTCAATGATGCATAAAGGGGTAATGCAATTGGAAGCCAAACCACCTGCCTTACCTGGTGCCTGCTGTCTCCTAATTAATAAAGAACGGTATGCTCAAGGGTGGCTTTCGTCTCGCCGTCAACTGTTTCCATATTATCTTCCCTCACCTTTTGAGTACTAGTGACTGCAGCATCCCTGGTAACAATGAGGTCTAGCTGACAACCTACAATGTGACCTGCACGTGTCTGGTGATTCGTCATACCAATAGGAGATAGAGAAGTTGGTTACAAACACTTAGATAATAAGTGGAATTAATTGCCAATATTACATATTTAGCTCTATGATTCCAACAATGAGAATTATGCTCGCACAACTTGGCAGACAGTCCTTAATAACACGATTGCAGTGTTCAACTAAGCCATTACAAGAAGGGTTGTATGGTGCTTTGTACCTAATCTTAATGCCCAAAAGGTTACTCAGTCGCGAATTCTCCTTTATCACTGATAAGAGTCTGAGGAGGACCAAACAAGGTGACATATTGCACTATCAGCAACAGTGTGAGCTTCCTTATCAGCCAAAAGGGATGACTAAACACGGTGACATAGTGGGGTATGAAAGCATAGCTTCCTTATCAGCCAAAGGAACCAACTGTACTAACCTGGTCAGCTCATCTATGATACCTAGGATATGCTTATCCCCATTACGTACAGGTGGGAGCTCGATCAAATCGACTGATACGCAATCGAAGGGCTGGGATGCTGGCCAGTCACACAAGACTGGACATACTCCCTACAAAACTGCAAAGTAGTAGGGAACCAGTAATAATCTTGCAGCCTTTTATAAGTGCGGTACACACCTGGGTGAGCTGTCGTGCTGCTGCTGTGTACGATGTTCATGGCTGCATTTCTAACTCATGGTAGTATTACTAATTGGCTCACAAGAACTGAAGGAATGTCTTAGATGTGATACAACACCCCATCTTTTAGTTTAAAGTTATCCAGTGAAGCTGGAATCCTTGCTCTGGGTAAGTCTTTCCCTTCAAGGAATTCTACCAAACTCTGGTAAACTGGAGGATCCAGGCTATCGGATTGACATTTGCGAGGTCAAATGCTGCAACGGCATGTATGACTTATTGCCTATAAACGACCTTAAGACGCAATCTCGTGACTCCACCTTGACATGCGAGCAGACTTTGTTGGCCATTTGAAAATAAACGTAAGGGGACGATGGTCCATATATACCTCAAAGGACCACCCATACACTTTAGCCTCTTACCTGCTATGCACAGCTCAGTCATGGGTCTCCTGGTTAACACCTTCCAGGCTGGTCTGCCTCTCATTCATCGTTCACTTTGTAGTTACTAACCTGAGCTCGACCCTTTGAATTCTGAGCCAGAGGGGCGTGGGCCATCACCTGTCCGGCCTGCTGGAAAGGAAGATAAAACAAAAGTGTCCTGCGTGTTCACACTGCCAGCACATCTGTTCCCATGTTTTTTTCCTGGTATTCGTATGTCGTGTGGCCAAAAGACTTGTGATAAACATAATAAGGTTAGTAACATGGGCCAAATACAGCTTATTTGTTTTAACATCAATGTCACAGAAAGGCAGATCCTGCAATTAGAAAATCTAAAAGATAAGGGGGTAAACCTGCTAGAAAAACTCGCCTTATGAGACATATTGGCTCTCCCATTTGGAGAGGGTAATCTCGAGCTCCCAAGTACACTGCACCTTAGACCTCATGCAAGAAGTCCTGAGGTGTCTGATCATCTCTCATGGACTTCCTTTGCAAGGTGGTGAAGAAGTCATTACTGCAACTAGTACCACAGAACTTCTGCCGCAAGAGTGTCTTAGAGGGTTGCCATGCTGAAATGGAGTCAAGCTGACTGACCATTATTTTTACAAGATAAATGTATAGACGTATTTGATTTTCACCGGTCTGTCTATGCAACTCTATGTAGCCAACTCTCTAATACCTAATTCCTATGCATGACATAGGGTGGGAGAAGCCTCAAAATAAGGGATCTGGTAGCCATCTATTCTGAACTAGGAACGAGAAATGGCATGAGACGTTTACCGCAGCGGCTGATGCCACGGGCTTTGAGTGTACCTGATTTATCTGGGAAAAACTACTGCTGGTTACATGATTGACGGGGTTGATATGGTTAGATGATACACTGGTAGACAGGTGAGTCATGGCTTCTTGAAGTTGGTCGATCCTCTCGCTTTATCCTCTCAAAACACTTGTCAATTCACTTATGCCACTCCTTGCTTCATTAATTTCCTCACTTCCTCCCGTGAGCGTCACTCATGCACTAAGTTCACCAATACTTGTCCTCATGTTGCGCAGGCTGTTCATTACTGAATGGAACATTTGAAAGGATCTGTTAAATTCTTCATTATCTATATAAGCAGCAACATCTGCAACTTCATGCATGCTAACATTAGAAGTACGGTTAACCGGTATATCAACATCAGGATTCCCTTCAGGACCGTCACTCTCATTTCCTGCAGTCATTCACTCCAGCTGGGGTTTGCAACGCCCGGCTTAAGAAGTTAATTGTCAAACTCAATGATGCCATAATACGTAACTAATGGCGATGTGCACGGCGTGCAAAAAATATCAACTTCTACACTAAGCACGCAAGGTGTCATTTATGCATTTCTAGTTACGTCACTCCATTGCAACGAACTTCCATCGCCAAACATGTCAGCTACAATTACCGAGAGGGCGCACTTACAACTGATATTGTTGTGTCCATTATCTGCAACATTCCCAGGCTCATTGAAAGGGTATAAAGGAGTCACTGCCACCACCCGATTGGTATATGGGTTTTTGATTGTTTGCCTTGTAAACTTTAGAAACTAAAATGTGTTTAGGCTTTTTTCAGCCTTCTTTCTAAAAAAACAGACAGGTACTTATCAAAAGGTATTATAAAAGTATTTATTTTTTTAAAACAAAGGTAAAACAATATAAAACGAAACAGCACAGTAAAACACAAACACTAAA
>NC_061826.1:30316539-30319039 GCF_019202785.1 Penaeus chinensis | reverse complement strand
AGCCCCGATGAATGGGGAGGGTTGACGGTAGGAAGGGCATCCGGTCGCAAAAACGTGCCAAACCGTAATGAAGAAGCGGATACAAAGGATGGAGGAGGAAAATCCGCACCGGCGACCCAGATTAGGGATTAAAGCCAGAAAAGAAGTAGAAAAAAAAATAGTTTTTTGTCAATAAGATACCGGATCTCTAGGGAAAATGAAGTTTTTATTTTCTGTAAAAACTGCTTATATGTTTTTCCTATCTACTTCATTGTTGAGACAGTTAGGAATTTATTGGATACCAACGTGTACTCGAAGTGATAAGGAATATGTTAATTAAGTAGCATATATAATATAACAATATCATTATTACTTGTCACTGTCATGTTTATCCTAATCGTTATTGCATCCTCCTCCTCATCCTCACTGTCACCATCATCGTTACGTTATTTATTATCATTATAGTTGTTGATGATATTTGAAGTTAAGTACTAGTACTATTCTTGTATTCTTTTTCTTCACTTATATTAGTTATTGTTCTTTTTTCTTCTCCCGTTTTCAGTGATAAAAGAGTTACAGAATATTTTATCTTTTAACCATTCAAGAATAATAGCCAAAATTATCATATATATACACATACACACAAACACATACACACACACGCGCACACACACACACACACACACACACACACACACACACACACATACACACACACACACACACACACACACACACATATATATATATATATATATATATATATATATATATATATATATGTGTGTGTGTGTGTGTGTGTGTGTGTGTGTGCATGTATATACATATATATATATATATATATATATATATATATATATATATATATATATATTTATATACACATACACACATATGTATATAAATATATATACATACATATATATATATTTATATATATATATATATATATATATCATATATAGACACACACACACTCATACGCATATATATATATATATATATATATATATATATATATATATATATATATATATATATGTATATATATATATATATATATATATATATATATATACATATACACACATACACCCATATATATATGTGTATGTATGTATGTATGTGTGATAACATAAAAACAAGGATTATAATGACAATATCAAGAGTGATAACAGTAACAACAACCAGCAACAATAATAAAAATAACAGCGATGTTACTGAAAAATATAATTAAATGTTAATGATAATCATAACAATAATAACAAAACCAACAATAGTCTAAATACTTTATAACGTAACACTAACGATAAATAATTCCATAAAATTACTATAAAAAACCTGTGTGACCAACTTTGTTCTGACCCCCCCCCCCCCCCTGTCTTTCTGTCTCTCACTCTATGTTGGTATGTGTATCTGTCTGTCTGTCTCTTTTTCTCTCTCTGTCTTTTTTTGTATCTATCCGTCTGGTTAATATAGACTTGCGTTTATATCATATTCAGTTCCCAGAGAATATTGTGTTATTCCAGTTGCATTATAGTCCGGTAGGATCGGCGAATGCTTTGTGTGTGACTATATCAGAGCATCCAAGCCCAAGGAATGTCTGCATTTTCTTGTGAAAGATCAAATGTGAGTTTCATATTACAATTTTGTGATATGAAATTAATTAAAGCAGTATATCCATATGACATATACAATTATTTTGCAAATGAAAGACAACTACTTTTTCGTTTTCATATGCAAATTGGAAAGAAATGTCCGTATGGTAATTTGGTGATATTCTATGCCATTACGAACAGTAAAAATCACACATACATTTGCTTTGGAAATATACGGCATTCGGAATTCGTCAAAGGCGTTGCTGGGTGGACTGAGCGAGGACACACGACTTACAGCCGTTTCTGTTCAGAGTGCAGTTTCTAACTTTAGGTAACAATTCAGTAACATAATAACTATGCATTTAGGTAAATTCATTTATCTTGCTTAATATCTTCGAGAGAAGTTACTGTGTGATAAGTTATTCCTTTAAGCATATTTTCCTACTAGTCAGTGTATGTAATATTACTGATGCATGCATATCCATTGACATACCCACAGATGTAAATATAAATATCCGTATTGGCATTGCTACGTACAATACAATAGTGAAATACAGATGTGGAACATGCATAATATCTTTTGCAAAAATATGAATCATTCCCGGTAATGGATCAATGTATGTATGAATATATATCCTTTACGATATGCATATATAAAGGAATATAGAAGTCTAAACATGCAATTGCATTCCCTCTAAAAAAATCCTACACATTTTTACATTATACATCCTCAGGCGTTGCTTTCTACGCTGGAGCAAATAGAATCTGTGTTGGAATACTTTGCCTCAGGGCTTAGGGAGGAAGCAGAATTAAAATCAGTAGACATTTGTTTTGTCTGAAATGCACTAATAGTGTTTTAACTTCAACGCATGATAATATATTCCTTCAAAGGACCTCCTAGAAAGAGTTGCACTTCTATAGCA
>NC_061826.1:30266539-30271539 GCF_019202785.1 Penaeus chinensis | reverse complement strand
ATTCACAGCTTATTTTCCTGGATGGGTGTTAAGGATACTGTGAAGAGACATACCACCAAATTACGCCGACCTCTTGTTGGTATCACTGTAACTCTCATCTGCATTTTCCAAGAACTTTATTGTAACGAATTGTTTACTATTCACACTTGGGCCAGTCTATTGTTCTTTTCTGTTAGTTTCACATGCTTGTTGCCGTAGCGGACCAGAAAAGCAGTGCGCGCGCATTTGTGTGTGTGTGCGTGCGTGCGTGCGTGTGCGTGTGCGTGTGCGTGTGCGTGTGCGTGTGCGTGTGCATGTGCGTGTGCGTGTGCGTGTGTGTGTTATATGTATAATACATTCCTTATTAGGTTTGTCAAGCGTCATATCATGAAGAATATCATGCTTACCTGACGTTTCGAAGGTAAACTAGACCTCCATTATCAGCACTGTCATAAAGAACCATAGAATAGACAATAATATTTACAAATGTCTTGGTCTGAACTTCACGCACACAAACAGAATTACATATGCATAAAAAATAAACAGGCACAATATATTCATAGACGTATTATAAAATAAAAACATAAAATTACACAATACAAGCATATACATGGAATAAGTGTGAGAACAGAATACTAAAACCTCTATTACGGAAAGGGTGTGAGTGAAGTTGGGAGTGTTCTCTTATTGCCGAGAAAGATGGTTTGCTCAGCGGAAGGCTAAAGGATTTGCCTTTGTGTCGTAATCATCGTGAGGTGTCAGAGTTACATTTCAATGGTGGTTTTATAAATTTGGCGATACTATTAGTGCGTTAAGTTTATTTCTATATT
Organism: Penaeus chinensis; assembly: GCF_019202785.1. Lineage (NCBI taxonomy): Eukaryota > Metazoa > Arthropoda > Malacostraca > Decapoda > Penaeidae > Penaeus > Penaeus chinensis. Next base: position 30,270,730 of record NC_061826.1, on the reverse strand, counting down.
AACTGTCAAGTTAAATACCCCCCTCCCCACAATAACCAAATCATTAAATAATAAAATAAAAATCTTACAAATTTTCTTGATACATAAAATATAAAAGTTCTTATTTTTCGGAGTAAGTAAGAGGATGGGGAGGGGGGGTTTTTACGACATATCTTCCACAGTACTGTGTAATTCTCAAAATAAATAAATATATAGATAACACACATACACATATATGATTAATTAATCTGCATGTAAGGTAAATATTAGTGAACAATAACCGAAAGTGAAATTCAAATATCCTTCACGATATACGAAGAAAATTCAGTATATTGTTACTGAATTGTTCTCCGCTATTCATTCGTGTAATTAATCATCCAAAAATCGTGAAAACATAACGTTTTAATTATTCGAAAACCATATATTTTAACGAAAATATAACTTGTTTCGTTATTAAACAATAGTAAACAAATTTCCAAAACCGAAAATTTCACGGCTCAAGGAAAACAGTTGTTTTAGCGGAAGGCCAATTATGATTTTTCTGCGGGTGACATTTGTTTTCCTCTTTATGACACTTTCATATGTGCGCACATACAAGTAGGTGTGCGTACTTGGCTATACATGCATAAATGGGTAAGCCTAAACATATACATCCATGCATACAAACACTTATAATTAGGTTTACAGTTACCTGCACTTAAACCTGGTACATCCGTTTCCGATTGTCTGTCGAAGCGGTACTTCTGTTTTTGTATGAGTTTACCAAGTTTGAAATTTTATTTTTATTGATGAATGCTATTACATGCTATGTATATATAGAACACTAAGTTAACTGATTGTTTATAACTAATATTAGTTATAAATAAACAAATATGTATAGCTGGGTTATGGGTTTTATGTTTAGCTAGGGGAAGGGGGAGGCTGTGGCATAGGCTAACAGGGTATGGACGATGTGGACAAGTGTATGAAATTCCATTAAACGTCATGATAGATTGTGAAAGGGATATCAAAAAGGTGGCATATACGGGCATATGCACAAATGTGTATAGATCGCCGTATATACTGTTAGGCTGCAGCTGGCAGTCAACATGTAATAATAACATTAAATGACACTTAACAAAATAATTAGCCATTGTGAGAAAAAAGTTGTAGCATTGTATCTGTTCTTTCTTTTTTTGACTCATGTTCAAAGGTTGGTGATGATCATCGTTAGTTTGCGTGTACTTCAACTTTTATGTTCAGTGTTGTAGTCTTATTTGAAACACTTCTGTCAGACATATTGGCACTGCCAATCTCAACCTTACTTAGCGAAAATAAGTTGAATAAAAGCAAACATAGTAAAGGCATTGGTGAAGCACTACGTAGTATGCACACAGTTAACAGCAGCGAGAGACCGACAAGATATCAGGTCTTGCTTTTGATTTTACACAGCCAACGAGATTACGATATGCTCGTTTGATCTTCGAGTACTGAAGATAGCCTTGTTGTTTTACTTACATGTATCCCTGTGTGCATAATAGTCTGGGAGATGAAGTTAAAAGCACCGGTGCCAGCACGTGAGCTGTCGGTCCGCGGCTGGTGTCCAAGGAAGAAAAAACAATTTTACCCTATCGATTAAATCACTTGTTTAGAAAGTAAGTAATAGATAGTAAAACAAAAATTTCGGTAGACATTGGTTATGTGCGATGAAGAGTAGAAAGATGTTTTTTACTACGAATGTTTAAATAGTAATATCTGAATAAAAAATATATGATACCGTTCTCTTAAGAAATATATGTAAATAAATGGAATAAAAAAAGACTAAGCAAACATCATATACCTTGAACAACACTGTTTTAGTCATAAAGTTTTTTTACTAATACAATCAAAAGCAAGAGAGATGAATTCTAAAGGATTCAATTGTGTTAATTGTTCGTTTGTGACGACTGAGTTCTGTAATGTAGATCAAATAAAAAAGCAACAGTATTTCTCGCAATGGTATATTTATTACACGCTTTCTTTGTGTTTCATAAAAGCATTTTACCCCTCTGTTAAATTCCCCTCACTCTTCTTTCAATCCCCCTTTAACTCCCTGTCTAACTGGCTGTCTTTCTCTCTCTCTCTCTCTCTCTCTCTCTCTCTCTCTCTCTCTCTCTCTCTCTCTCTCTCTCTCTCTCTCTCTCTCTCTCATCTCTTCTTCCTCCCACATTCTATGCAACCAACAACAGTTCGACTTAGTGGCTCCTACGTGGGTGATAATCCGCTTGTCAGAGAATGGGAGTCACCAAGTGAAGTTTCACCGATTTCTCGCATCGACGATATTAGTGGGAAAAAGTGTGTGTGTGTGTGTGTGTCTTTGTATACATATTATTAGTAGGATTAAAGTATTTATGAGTTGATGCTGAATTTTTTTTCAAAATTGTAAGTAGTTTCTTCCAACTTACGTACCTTGATGGGGAGCATTACTTCCTAACTTTCATCCGCGGAAAAGCGAATTGCCCGTGTTTATAGACACACACACACACACACACACACATATATATATATATATGTGTGTGTGTGTGTTGTGTGTGTGTGTGTGTGTGTGTGTGTGTTTGTGTGTGTGTGTGTGTGTGTGTGTGTGTGTGTGTGTGTGTGTGTGTGTGTGTGTGTGTGTGTGTGTGTGTGTGTGTGTGTGTGTGCATATATACATAAATATATAAATAAGTAAATAAATATATATATACATATACATATATATATATATATATATATATATATATATATATATATATATATATATGCATAGCAATAGCATAATTAAACTAGTTATGAATTTTCAAAATCATATGCAAATTTTCCAAAATTGCGTCGATGGAGAAATCACTGAAGCCTCACATGCTAACTTTCCTTTCCATACAAGCGGATTACACTCCTATCCAGCCTCGTTGCTGTAGCTTAAGTCTAGCCAAACACCTTACACGTGTGGATGTTCTCATGGTTATGGGTTGCTTAGGGTATGGGCGGAGAAGTTAGAGAGAGAGAGAGAGAGAGAGAGAGAGAGAGAGAGAGAGAGAGAGAGAGAGAGAGAGAGAGAGAGAGAGAGAGAGAGAGAGAAGGAGGGAGGAGGGGGGGGGGAGACTGAGAGAGACAGTAATCAAACCAGTTATTAAACAAGAACCGAATGAAAAAAAGAAAGAGAGACAAGGGTAGAGAAGAAAACGGCGGCATAAACACACATGTATGTACATTCTAACATGTGTATATTGTCTACACATTTGTATATGCTTGCTCACATAAACACATAGAATATGATATGCATGATAGCCTTTTTAAAGTATGAAGAACTCATAGTCCAATTAATTAATATCTGATGATCGGATAAATTTCTTAAGTCACTTGTGCGTGAGATACTAAATAAATTTCCCAGTTAACTGATTAAAAAAGAGGTTTCCCTTGTAAGGAACTCTTTATGGAATTGACGAGGCTGATGTTTTTGAACGTGGAATAGTTTCGTTTGAGGGTCTTAGATAAACAATGATTACAGAAGTTGCGAGTTTTTTCTAGCTACTATAAGCTCAAGACGAGCGGAATTCCACTCTCCTGAGCCCCCGTTTTCTATTACCTGGAGTGGTTTTACTGTGATGCGTATCACTTTCTAATAATCTCTCTCTCTCTCTCTCTCTCTCTCTCTCTCTCTCTCTCTCTCTCTCTCTCTCTCTCTCTCTCTCCTTCTCTCTCTCTCTCCCTCTCTCTCTCTCTCTCTCTCTCTCTCTCTCTCTCTCTCTCTCTCTCTCTCTCTCTCTCTCTCTCTCTCTATATATATATATATATATATATATATATATATCTTTCTCTCTCTCTCTCTGAACGACTAAAATTCAGTAATATTTTTATTTTTCCATCTTTGTGATTTTCTAATCAGGGTGCTTATAATCGATGTAGTCAAAAAGCCTGTCAAATAAGGCGAAGAACGGCTGATGAAGGAAATAATGCGGAAAGCTGGAGTTTGGTTAATCATCTTAATAAAATGAAGTTTGTATCTATTCTCCTTCATTTTTTTTTTTTTTTTAGTGATCGAGTTGATGTGTCAGGGTGTAAATATTTTTTTTTTTTTAATTACAGGATAACCAAAAATATCGTAAATTATGTAATAATTAGGAATAATTATCAACTTATTTAAGACTGAAGAAAATCATAAACGGATGAGACTTCAAAAAAAAAAAAAAAAAAAAAAACGTTAATGCAAAGATA
>NC_061826.1:30244039-30246539 GCF_019202785.1 Penaeus chinensis | reverse complement strand
AATTTGTAAGCTCATTAAGTGTTTTAATATTACCCCTTCTCTCAGTTACCTCTTAGGCTGAAGTTAGATCATAAATACCCTGTATGATTCTTCTTCTTTTATAGTGTGGGTTCTTAAGATAACTTTTAAAGAAACCACAGAAAGGAATTAACAGATAGTGCCCATCTGGATGAAATATGTGAGTGTTTCCCAGAGGGCGCTACACTATTATTAGCCTTGTCAGTGTTATCGTCATTACTGTTTTTATTATCATCATAGTCGTGATTGTAATAAGGATACTAATAAGGATGATGGGGACAATAACCATAATAATGATAATAGAAATAACGATAGTAATGGTAACAATATTAGTAGTAATAACGATAATAATAACAGTAATACTGGCAATGATAATTATACAAATCATAACAATAGGAGTAATAATGATATTAGTAATAATGATGATGATGATAATAATAATGATTGTGATAATGATAATAACAATAATAGCAATAGTAATGGTAATAACAATGATGGCAATAATAGTAATAATAATAATGTTAATTGTAAGAAAAATTATCGTGATAATAATGAAGATGATGATGTATATTGTAAATATGCACACACATATGTGCATATATGAATATATATATATATATATATATATATATACATATACATATATGTACACATATGGTTATGCATATGTATATATATACATATATACACACATATATGTATATATATGTGTGTGTGTGTATGTATATAATATACATACACACATATACGTGTGTGTATATATATATATATATACATATATATATATATGTATATATATATATATTGTATATAAGTACTGATTTTGACATTATTACATAATTCATCTATCTGAAATTAGAATTCACACCTCACTACTGGATATTAACAAGACACGCTTCATCAATATTTCTAAAGCCGTGTTGTCGAAGTTCTTTAGGTACTGTATACCAAAAGGTTCTTGCTTGTCGGGGGAGTTAAAATTGGAGTTTCCCTTCGCCAGCTCAGCCAACGTGTCTTGCCTCCGCGTTACGCCAGAGCCCCAATCAAGCCCGCTAGCTTGCACAGGAAGCATAAACGTAGCTGTAACCATTGGCTATACTTGAAGGCTTCACAGAGGATTCCGAGGAAGTGTATATCTAATTCCTCGCGGCTTCGGCAGGCGTGGGTTAGGAAGGAGAAAAGAGGGGGAGAGGTGAGAGGAGGGAGGGAAGGAAAATTGGGAGATGAGAGGAGGAAGGGAATGGAGAGAGGGAGGTGAGAGGAGAAAGAAGAGTGAGAGTGGGGGGTGAGAGGATGAAGGGAATTTAGAGAGGGATATGAGGAAAGAGGAGAAAAGGGATCGATAGAGAGAGGAGAGGAGGAAGAGGAGGGAGAAAGGGAGGGGAAGAAGGGGAAAAGAAAGGAGAGAAGGAAGTGAGAGGAGGAAGGGGATAAAGAGAGGCAGGTGAAAGGAGGAACGGGGAGGGGGGGGGGGGAGGTGAGAGTAAAGAGGAGGAAGGAGAGAGGGAGGCGAGAGTTGAGAGGAGGACGGGGAGGGAGGGAGAGAGGTGAGACGTGAGAGGAGAAAGAGGAGGGAGTGAGGGAGGCGAGGGGTGAGAGAACGAAGGGAAGGGAGAGAGAGAGGTGAGACGTGAGAGGAGAAAGAGGAGGGAGTGAAGGAGGCGAGGGGTGAGAGAACGAAGGGAAGGGAAAGAGGGAGGCAAGAGGTGAGAGTGGCTAGGGGTGGGAGAAAGGGAGGAGAGGGGTAAGAGGAGGTAGGGGAGGGAGAGAGGGAGGCGAGGGTGAGAGGAGGAAGGGGAGGGAGAGAATGGAGCGAGGTGTGAGAGGAGGAAGCGGAGGGAGAGAAGGGGAAAGGGGTGAGAGGACGAAGGGGAGGGAGAGCGAGTCGAGGGTGAGCGGAGGAAGGGGAGGGAGAGAAGGGAGCGAGGGGTGAGAGGAAGAAGGGGAGGAAGAGAATTGGCAAGGGGTGAGAGGACGAAGGGGAGGGAGAGAGGGAGGTGAGGGTGAGAGGAGGAAGGGGAGGGAGAGAATGGAGCGAGGGGTGAGAGGAGGAAGCGGAGGGAGAGAAGGGGAAAGGGGTGAGAGGACGAAGGGGAGGGAGAGAGGGAGGAGAGGTTGAGAGGAGGAAGGGGTGGGAGAGAAGGGAGCGAGGGACGAGAGGAGGAAGGGGAGGGAGTGAGGGAGGCGAGAGTTGAGAGAAGGAAGGAGAGGGAGAGAGTGAGGTGAGAGTAGGAAGGGGAGAAAGAGAGGGGGTGAGATGGGGGGTTGTGTGATACACGTGGCTCGGCTGGAGGTCCCTCAATTAGTCCACGTCGGATGAACGATAGAAGTTATTCGCATGTAGTTGTCTCTTTCTTCCCCCTCTTCATAAGCGCTTCAACTCCGAGAAGAGACGTAAATGGACATATATTCATGGTTCGGAGATGTGAAGGTATCCTGTCAATAAACAGAAATTCGTCCTGGATTCAAATCCGCGGCTCAT
>NC_061826.1:30221539-30224039 GCF_019202785.1 Penaeus chinensis | reverse complement strand
CATCTTCTCTCCGTTTCTAATGATTGTTCACAAAGGACGAACGGATGCCTTTTAGAAAATAGGTAATGAAGAAAATTTGAATGACAAACCGGATATATGTAAATCACGCTTCGTCGCAGAAACTCCGGAGCGTCTTCTTTGGAAATCTTCCTTAATGTAATGCATCTTCTTCAGCATCTCTTTCTTTTAATTAACTGTTCCTTGCATTTCCATTTTAACAGGGTTGCTTTAGAAACTTGAACCATTCTTTTGTTATTCCTTAATATCAGCTCATCCTAGAGTATGCAATAAAAACGAGGAAAAAGATATTTCCGTTTCTTATCAAAAGGGTTAAGCTACACGTCGTTATACACTTTATGCACCAGGCTTTTGTTCTCTTCTGAGAGTGAGCATGAATGTCGGCTTGACTCTTTTGTTTGTATGTAAACGACAACTGCGTTTGTCGAGGCATTTTTGTTTGACAAAGTAATCTAAAAATATTCATGTTGATATTTTGTCTCCAACAGGCTTTGTGTGAAGGAAAAAAAAAATCAGTGACTTCAAATCAAACAATAGTGGAAATAGCATTTCATTTTGGAAAAGTTTGAATATCTACGAAACGGTAAGAACAAAGAAAGGACACAAGTACCGATATCAGAAACAAAGGTTTCATTAGGAAAGTTTCCTGGACAGTGATTGACCGCAGCCGCGCCTAGACTCTTCAGCCCACGCACGCCTGCGCCAATTTCCAGCAGCCCACGCCTCACCTCCGTCGTCACCTGGTGGGCGGCTGCGGAAATCGTGACACATACCATGCTGGGCGTGGTGCGGGCGGGCTAAGACTCCGCCCACAACACCAGCATGCGGATGTGGGCGGGATCCCGGGCTGTGAGGTCGTCCTTGCTCATGCTGCTCCTCACGGCGGCGAACGTCGGCGCTCCCCCACCCACCCTCTCAGGTAAGGCTTCCGCGGGCCATGCGTCTGCTCCTGCTGCTTCTGCCCATACCTACTCGTGCCTGACGCTTTGCCGAAGGGCTCCGAATAATTCTGAGCACCGGCGAAACAGGCGCAATATGTCTGGCACGGCGCTTGCATGAGGTGCCACAGCTTGTTAGGGCGAGCCATTAGCCTGTTATGGCACCCAACAGCCAGATGCGCATGGGATTGGATGCGTCCGGGCCACATCCGGCGGCTCGTATGAATGGTCAGCTTGCATGTTGCATGATGTTGCGTGGACACGACGCATTAAAGAACCGAGACACAGCGGCTGTCCACGTGGGCCTTACACAAAGGAATACTGAGAATTACAAGAACAATTGTCACTGTGTGAAGAAAAACATTGCACGCTGCACGTCTCTGTGCCTTGTTTTTATTTCTTCGGGGAATTTTATCTCACCTTCCATTCTTTCTCATTTCATTTGTAAACATAGCATGTTTTTATTATCATTTATTTTCATGTTACTTCCCTGCCAGTCACTAGAATACATGCCTTATATACACGTATTTCTTCACATTCATTAATCTTACATATCAGTTACAATAGTTTACTTTTCAATCTCATAATATTCTTTTGATTAACATTATGGCGCTCCCTCCCTCCCTCTCTCTCTCTCTCTCTCTCTCTCTCTCTCTCTCTCTCTCTCTCTCTCTCTCTCTCTCTCTCTCTCTCTCTCTCTCTCTCTCTCTCCTTCTTTTTCTTCTTCTTTTTCTTCTCCTTTTCTTCATCTTCGTATTATCCTTTTCCTTTTCTTCTTCTTCATTTCGTTTTCTTTCTTTCTTTCTTTTTGTTCTTCAGCTTCCTCTTCTTCTTCTTTTCTTGTTCGTTCTTTTTCTTTCTTTCTTTCTCTTTGTTCTTCACCTTCCTCTTCTTTTTCTTCTTCTTTTCATCCAGTTCTGCACTACACATTTCTTCGTATTTATTCGTTTCCTATATATGCATTTACACCTGTGTTCATTTCCTCTGTGAATTCATATTTTGCAAAACTTTTCTGTCCTACTTCTAATACTTCCTTTGTTATTTTCTTCTGCTCTGTTCTTTGTTCATGTGCCTGTTCTCATTTATACTATATAATATCGTATGCTAGTCTTTACATAACAATTTTTATCACTGCTCACCCTTTCCATTCTGTCAATGTTGATCTGTGGCGTTACATGACATATAATCTCATTTCCCACCTTTCCAGGAATACAAATTGAAAAATACCATGTATTGTTTCATATTTCCACGCGTGTATTCTTCGTATTACCAGTATTATCATTATTATCATTATTAGCCATTGCGAAATCTAGCTATACAACATGAGATTCTCGTAAATTCGAAGAATCTGGGATAACAGTGCCGATACGTAAATTAACCTGGAGATACATAAGTAAAGTATCCGGCTGTCGGAAATGTGACATGATGCGTTTCCAGGATGAAGGAGAAAGGGACGAGTGACGAAAGAAGGTTAATGATCGTGATGATAAGGATGTTGGTCATGTTGATGATGGTGAATAGGACGAAGATGAAGTGGGTGATGA
>NC_061826.1:30191539-30194039 GCF_019202785.1 Penaeus chinensis | reverse complement strand
CAAAAGAGTACGTTGAACACCTTCATTAGCGGAAAACTGATTAGCGCAATTAAGGCTTAGTATATTTAGCCAAAATTGACCGTGCGTGTACTGTTTCGAATTCACTGGGAGATGGTAGAAGCTTTAAACAAAGGGCGTAACAGGACTGATGCTCAGAGCAAAACAAAAATCTTTAGAAGCGAGACTGAAGTGAAGTGAAATGCGGTGAAATTAAAAATAAGTTATAAGGAAATAGAAAATGAAAGTAAAAATAAGTTGGATACTAAATATAGATACTGATTTTACAATTATGATGAGAAGAATGAATATCATTACGATTAGTGATCATGAAGATGAAATTAAATCCCCAACGATGAAAGACAAAGATAATAATGATGATTAGAATAATAACGAAAAAGGATGATTTTGATGATGATAATGATAATATAATGATGGCGAAGACAATGATAATGATGCTATGACTCCTAGACCTACTAATATTATTACTAACTCTACTATTACTACTACTGCTGCTAATAATGATAAAGATAACAATAATACAATAAAAATAATGATAATAGCAATATTAATAATAATAATAACAATTGTTGTTGTTATTATTATCATTATTATTATTATTATTAATATGATTATGATTATCATAATAATAATAAGAAGAAGAACAAGAAGAATAATATAAATAATTTGTAATAATAATAACAATAATAATAATTCATTTTATAATAATAACAACAATAATAGTTATAATGATAATAACAAATATAACAATAACAACAACAACAATAATAATAATAATATTAATAATAATCATAATAATTATAATAATAACAACAATAAAATTAGAAATGTTGATAAGTGATAATAATGATAATGATGAAAATAATAATGATGATAATGATAATAATAATAATAATAATAATAATAATAATAATAGTAATAATAATAAAAACAATGATGATAATAACAGTAATGGTGATAACGTTAAGAACAGAAGTAATAATAATATATATATATATTTTTTTTTAATATTAACAACAATAATAATAATACATATTTTAATTATAACAGCAATAATAACAATTCATATTATAATAATAACAACAATAATAATAATTCATATTATAATAATAACAAAAATAACAATAATTATAACAGTTATAATAGTAGTAACAATAATAGTAATGTTAATGCTACTACAGTGTAATTGATAATTTTATCATCGTTATCCCAAAGGTTAGTAGCGCCCCCTAGATTTATGTTTTAAAATGGTCTTTTTATGCATGTTTTAACTTCAGTGTTTTTCTCTTTTAAGCGGGTTTTTTTTTTTTTTTTTTTTATCTCTATGCCTTTTACTTCAAATATTATTGTAATTTTGCTTTTAGTATTTTGAATTTTCGTATATATGACTTTGTAATTTTAATTGTTTGTTAATTGAAATAATAATTTTAATGATAAATGATAATCATAATAATAATGATAAAAATAATGAAAATGGTAATGCAAATAATAATGCAAAGCATGCTAATGCAAATAATAATAATCATAATAATAATAATAATAATAATAATAATAATAATAATAGTAATAACGATCATAATAATTATAATAACAGTAATAGTAATAGTAATAGTAAAAGTAATAATAATAATAATAATAGTAATAATAATAATAATAATGATAATAATAATAATTATAATAATAATAATAAATAATGGTAATAATAATAATAATAATAATAATAATAATAATAACAATGATGATAATAATAATAATAATAATAATAATAATAATAATAATAATAGTAATAATAATTGATTTGTTTTGAATTTGATAATTAACCAAAGGCTAGCCTTTTTTTTCATCCGCGATATCGCCTACAGAATAAAGTCAGATACTCCGTTCATGCGTTAGCCTCTGGATTCTACTGCAAAGCCCTCTTTTTAATCCTGTATTATGTCCAAGTTTAAGTAGTGTGTTGTTTTGAGCTAAAAGACTTAAGAACGATATTTGTTTAATGAAAAAAGAATTGTATTAATGCTTATTTAATTTGTTACACTTGATCTTTTCTTCTTAATATTAAGTTTCAGTCGCCAGGTTATATATTGCCATTTTCCGTTCAATTTTAGCATTCTTTGTTTTCGTATTGGACGTTTATGCTCAATTTTAACTTTAATTTCAAATTTCTTTTGTTTTAACTTTTATTTCAACTTTTATATTTTTCTTCTTTCAGTTTTCTTTGATAAATGTAAAATCTTTATTTTTTTTTCAGGAAACCTCTGCCAGTCATTCTGACTCTGCCACAATTAATAAGAAAACTAAGAGTATTAGGAAAACACAACAACAAATACTACCACCAGCAACACTATCACTATTACTGTTATCATGATGATAATAATGATAATGATAGGAATTATAATAATAATGACGATAAAAATAACAATGACAATAATAATAATGATAATAATTATGATGATGATGATAATGATAATGATAGTGATAG
>NC_061826.1:30169039-30181539 GCF_019202785.1 Penaeus chinensis | reverse complement strand
TGATACTTCTTTGTCTAGTATGTTTCTCTTTCCTTAAACTATACGCCTTCACTTCCTAATTATTCGGCCAATATTCATACAAATGTAACTGAACTTGACCTTTATATAATGTATTTCTCGTTTACACATATGAATCATATACATTAGTATGAAGGCTGTATCTGATTACAAATGTTTGTGTTAATATGCCCTTCTTATATTTTACAGGTTAATGAGTGTTTAAGCCTTAGTCTAGGTATAGTATCTGGAATTTATTTAAAAAAAAAAAAAAAAGTTTCTGAACGTGAAAAAATAGCATTTCCCGATGCCAAGGCGTTCACTGGATGTTTGGTCATTAGCCACTCTAATTTTTTTCCTTTACTAATACCGTAAGTTTTGTTGGGAATCAATAGTTTGCTGTTCCTCACTAAGCTATCCAGTTTTACAGGTAATCGAATTCCAGGCATTTTCAAACACGCCTGCAGCTTTACTCAGGACCAAAACACCTGTTTCTTTGATGCCATCAGGTTCTTTATTCTAACGGTTGGTCGGGTATAGCAGCAATTCCTACGCTGATCTCTTCGACCTGAAGCTAAATTGTTTGGAAGCAGGTAATGGATTTTGGGAAAAAAAATAAATCCTGTTCGTTCAGGATTCGTGTTTTTTACCCAACGTAGAGAGCAGGGAAATGGGGCCTAGTTTTCGAACAAATCCTTGTTTTTATCTTGGTACCCTGCTGCTAACGCTCGATATTTACACATTTCTAACATCTTTTGCTGGTCAAGAAGCTTTTGCGATCTTGGTGAAAGAGGTGCAGTCAGTTGGATTGGTATAGCTGCTGAAGTACGATAATATGTGTGTGTGTGTGTGTGTGTGTGTGTGTGTGTGTGTGTGTGTGTGTGTGTGTGTGTGTAGGTGTATATGTATATACATATATATATATATATATATATATATATATATATATATACATATATCGATACGGATATATTTATATATTTTTATATATTTATACATATGTATATATATTTATATATATATTTTTTTTTTATTCACACACACACACACACACACACACACACACACACACACACACACACACACACACACACATACACATACACACACACACACACACACATACATACACACACACACACATACACACACACACACACACACACACACACACACACACACACACACATACACACACATACACACACATATTCACCACCTACTTTTGAGGACCATGGAGCAATACAAAAATATGACGCAGAAGTAAACTGAATTTTATCTCACCTACAGTACCAACATATAATTCTCTGTCACATAATAATAAATTAGAATCTTTCCACAGACACACATACACACACACACAGACAGGTCCTTTTTGGCATCCATTTTCTCATCACCCTCTTTTCTTTGTTAATTCACATAACACACACACACAAACTGATACATACACACACACATATATATATATATATATATATATATATATATATATGTGTGTGTGTGTGTGTGTGTGTGTGTGTGTGTGTGTGTATGTGTGTGTGTGTGTGTGTGTATGTGTGTGTATGTGTGATATTGAGAGAGGGGAAGAGAGGACGCAGCTGCTGACTGCTCCACACATTTACTCGATTTTTAAAACAAATTATACAGTGCTGAAGCCTAGGACGGTCAAGGAAGTGACGTAAATATCCAGTAAATGGTTCAGTGCTGCCAGTTAATCACATTTAATTTGTTCCTTAGAGATATTTACATACTTCATGTTTTTTGGTTGCCTCCACCCCTATAACGTGTAATAGCTCGAGGGGCGCAAGAATGAAGGCAGCAGAAGCTCTGTCCGAATTCCCTGATAAAGTTATTCAAAAGAAGACAGAATATGCATGTGCCCGCCTTTTTCTTGCAATTCCTTTACAGGCCAACACGGGGCACTCTCACATACAGTCTAACACATAGACAAAAATCCAAGAAGAGTTATCGCTAAACTTGCCGATAGTGATATAAAAGGTGCAGTAAGTCTGACTCCAGCTTGTCTATGCCACCCGATACAAATTTACCCGCTGCCAATTTACCCACAGTTGTGAATTCCTTTTCCTTGGGTATCGCACCAGGGACTGATTTTAAGAATTTACTAATTCGTGGCACAGGTGCTGCAGGTGAAACTCTTAAGAGGATATTACAGTGTTTGTTAACATGGTGTAGCGTGATGAAATCCCAGATTTTGCATGTGTTTGCTTCTTTATGTACTCCTCCTAAGAAGAATGGTGGCATAGGACCCTCGCTGCGAGCAACACTTTTAGACACCTCGTAACACAGGTCGGCACGAGGCCTGTCGCAAAAGGCCATTTAGGCCGATCCAACTTGGCTTTGGAATAACAGGCGACTGTGAAGCAGCAGTGCACGCAACCCGTTCATATATAAATAGGTGCCAAAAAGAAAAGCATTCTCATCAAAATTAACATGAAAAATGCTTTCTGAGACATTTTCCTGAGGGCAGCAAAGGAGCAAATACCATGCTTATTTCGCCTCCTCTGGCAGGCCATTCAGAGTTCTCTTACCACTTTAATAGTGAGCCTTTACTGCAATCCGCAGTAAAGGCCTTGGTTTTCATTAAAAATTGCTTTCCCATCCCTAATTGTAGTGAATATTACGCCCATGGCCTTTTTTGTACATATCCAACTCTTGCAACTCATTGATGATACTTTACAGAGAGCAGTCACGGCTTTATGCAATGTCAATTATGATGCTAACAATTTGAAACAAGTCACTCTCCCTGTCAGTCATGAGGGTCTTGGGATTCGGAAGGTGACAGACATAGCTGCTCCTACTTTTATATTCTGCTATAGCGCCACTGCAAACTTTACTGAGCTGATACCTCCGCAGACTTCGTCTGCCTCGTCCTTTGAAGACTTGGCAGAAGCAGTGAGTTTTTGGAGAGATTATAGCAGATTAAATGGGGACCCGATCTCTACCCAAATGTCTAAACAAAAGGCAAGGGATTTTAAATCAGCCAAAATTTGGACGAAGCGAATCATTTCTCCAGAGCTCGCCTATAAGCCGCTGTTCAGCCCGAAGGTGGACCGTGGTTGCATGCGACCCCCATACCCTCTATGGGAACACACCTCGACGGTGACACCCTCCGTTTCGCTATCGCTCAGAGGGTCGGTGCATCCGTATGCCATCCACATAAGTGCAACTGTGGAAGTCAAATCGACGGCCTTGGGCCCTGTCCTGTATGGTCAGTGCTGGACGATTACCCAGACACTCTGCTCTCAGTGATATCAAGATATAACTGCAGATTGCGGGGAACGAACGGCATGACAGTCTTTCCCGTCCATAAAGAGTAAATGCTTGCTCTGTACAGACACTTTCAGAAAAAAACACACATCATCTCGTGTGCTTAGCCATTCGAAACTACAGGTGTTTTGAGTCTTCCACTCACGCAGTATTGGAAGACATCGGCCGCAAATAACGGCCGAATCCAACGAGTCCAAAGAAACTCTGTGGTTAAAGCAAAGACTGAGGTCAGCCATCGACCGAGGCAATGCTTGACCAACTTAAGGCAGGACAACTTTTTATATGATATATTTTAAGTCTGTTTGTTTATTGGTTAAAGGCCATAACCAGCAGCGTTGTTGGGACTGGTGATTGTACATTCCGTTGCCTGCATTTTTTCACACACACACACACACACACACACACACACACACACACACATGTATATATATATATATATATATATATATATATATATATATATATATATATATATATATACATATACATACAACATATATATACATATATATAACATATATATATATATATATATATATATATATATATATATATATATATATATACATATACATACAACATATATATACATATATATAACATATATATATATATATATATATATATATATATAAATATTTATATATATATATATATGTATATATATACATATATATATATATATATATATATATATATATATATATATATATATATATATAACATATACATATATGTGACACAAACACACACACACACATACACACACATGCATGGGTGTGTGTATATATATATATATATATATATATATATATACATATATATTCTTTATAATATATATATATATATATATATATATATATATATTCATATATACACATATATATATTAAACATAAATATACACATATATACATACATACATAAATATACACACACATGTATGTATACATGCACACATGCATACATACACACACATATATATACACATATACATATATGTGTGTGGGCATATACATACATACAGTACATATACACACACGCACACGTACACATGTACGCATAAACACAGACACACACATTTGATATCAGTATGTATATATATATATATATATATATATATATATATATATATATATATATATATATATATATGTACATGTACATATATGTGTATATATCTCTCTCTATATTTACATTTATACAAATATACATATATATCTCTATATATAATTATATGTATGTACATATATATTTATATACATAGACACATATATACATTTATATGTTTCTATATATATATATATATATATATATATATATATATTTATATGTATATATATATATATATATATATATATATATATATATATATATATATATGTATATATTTTTTTTAACAGCCACTCCTTCCACTGCAGGACATAGGTCTCTCTCAATTCACTATTGAAAGGTTATATGACAGTGCCACCCTTGCCTGATTGGATGCCCTTCCTAATCAACCGCGGTTCGGCGTGCTAACACTTGTGCCACGGCGGTGACTTCCCCTACGACACCTGCGTTTGACTTCTCAATACGATATGTCGTTTTCTTGGCCTTCGAGCCAATAGTCAGAGCGCAGGCATTTTTACGACTGCAGCGACGGGACCACGCGGCGGTCATATATATGTGTATATACATACATACATACACATACACACGCATACTCGCACACACACAAATATATATATATATATATATATATATATATATATATATATATATATATATATATATATGAACCGTATTCATGTTGACAAATGTAGAAAAGGTATGAATTATATATATATATATATATATATATATATATATATATATATATATATATATATATTTGTGTTTGTGTGTGTGTGTAAATACACACACACACATATATACATAAGTACATGAATATATGAATAACCATGGATAACCAAACACACACACATACACACGCACACGGTCACGCACACACTCACACTCATACATATGTGTTTATGTATGTGTGTATGTGCATATATGTGTATATATCTGTCTATATATACACACACATGCATGTGCCTGTGTATATGTGTGTATACACATATACACAGTTTTTGTGTATATATATGTGTGTGTATGTATATATATATATATATATATATATATATATATATTATATATGCATGTGTATGTGTATATATATATATATATATATATATATATATATATATACATATACATATGTATAAACACACACACACACATATATATACAGATATATACATATCCACAAACATACATATATGTGTGGGTGTGTGTATGTATGTATATATATACATATACCTACATACATATATACTTATTTATGTATATGAATAACCAGTAAATGTATTTGGCAGATCATATATATACACATTAATATATATACCATATATATGTATGTATATAATATATATATATATATATATATATATATATATATATATATATATATATATATATATATACATACATAAATATATATACCATATATATATGTATATATATGAAAGATGGAATAATGCAATACCGCATTGATATAGATACATAACAATCCTCCCTGACCTGGCCTCGAACCTAGGTCACTCCTGGTATGAGACCGGAGGCCAGTAGATAGGTAATGTCTATGGAGTTAGTTAGATCCTAGTTGCACACACCTTTTAGTGGGTCGTGTGGCATGGTTGGTTTAGTACTGGCCCTCCGGTCTCATACCCGGAGTGACCAAGGTTCGAGGCCAGGTCAGGGAGGATTGATATGTATCTATATCAATGCGGTATTGCATTATTCCATCTTTCTTATATATACACCTCAGGATATCTGCCTTCGGTTTCGAATTTCTAAATCAATTTCCACCGAGTGCCCGCGGGGAGTGTGCGTAAAACCTCGCTACCATTACTCATGTATGAGTAGATAGGTAATGTCTACATACCCGGAGTGACCTAGGTTCGAGGCCAGGTCAGGGAGGATTATGTATGTATATATATATATATATATATATATATATATATATATATATATATATATATATATATATATATATATATATATATGTATATATACATATATATGTATATATATATATATATATATATATATATATATATATATATACACACATTCACATATGTCCGCATACATACATACATTTTTTTTTTTTTCATTTGTATTTTCCCAGAATTTTCTTCATATATGATATGATGGATTATTGCATAATTCATTATCTCGTGGGTTGATTGGTTTTGTGATACTTCAGGCTTAAACATTGTGTTTGATATGACAGTAGGTTTATTATATGAAATTGTAACCTGGTGGACATTATTTTTTACGCTCTCACACACACACATACATGCACACACGCATGATACATGCGTACATAAATGCATACACTTACAATTGCACACACTCATGGTTTTGCAAATGTTCAATTAGTCTTACTTAGATACGACAGCTGCCTTGTTTTTCAGTCCGTGCAAGGTCAAAGGCTATGGGAGTTTACTCTCTACGAACCAATTCACTGCCTTGTGGCATCTATAAGATGAGAAAGGCTTCGGGAGTCAACCCTGAGGAAGAATCCTGTGCCGTCCCTGGTGCCAAACCGTATCGGTCTATGCCGTTCCTTTGGATCCATCAGCTGCGCGGAGAGAGGGAGCATTGCTCTTCACATTCTTTTGCCAAGGCATTGACTCAACCTGTACGGGAGAGGGTAGGGAGAATAATGCCATAGTCGACTTCGATTAATGGTGGCCTTATATATATATCCATATATATATGTACATATCTGTAATATAATATATATATAAATATATATATATATATATATATATATATATATATATTATATATATATATTATATATATATATATATATATATATATATATATATATATATATATATATATATACTGTATACATTTATACATACACACACACACACACACATGTATATACACATTTACACATATATATATAGATATGATTTATGCCCACCTAGGCAATGGCCTCCAAGTTTCGGCAGAGGGCTTTCCCATTATTGCATGGGTAACAGCTTGCTCTTCACATTCTTTTGCACAGGCATTGACTCTATTTATACGGGAGAGGGTAGAGACAATAATGCCATAGTCGACTTCGATTGATGTTAGCCTCAATATATATATATATATATATATATATATATAATATATATTTATATATTCTTATATACTGTGTACAGGGTTTGGTGATGATTTCCCTTATTTTGTTTGTCTTGTGTGCGAAGTGTGAGAGTGCGTGCGTGCTTGTGTGCGTCAGTGAACCATTTGGTTTACCCGGACGACCCATTTCCCTTGCTTCGAACCCGAAGAAAGCCATGGTCGGTGGTCGCCGTTATATGGTCAGCCACTTGGCTCCGAACTCCACACCGATAAGCATTGTATGTATACCTTTATATTTATATAGTTATTTTTATTATGAAAATTATAAGTGTTAATCAAATGTGACAAATGAAACAAGTGATTTATTGTCAAATGGTTTTCACTTTCAGCCTCCTTAATCTAGGTATAAAGTGGACTGATCTCTGGCCGCATTACGTGTCTGCAAACCGTGCCCGTGTACTCTGGCTGCATAGAATATTGTGGCAGTATATCGTGGCTGCATTTGAGTATCGGGCTGTAATATCACGGTCCACAGAATCCTGGGCCGTATGACCCCGGACCACTTGACCCAGGCTGAAATAGTGCTTATAAGATTTTCTTTTGATTCTTTTGACGTGTGAATAAGACTTGTGTGAATATATATGAAAATATATATATATTTAAGAAAGTATTGAATTTGTCTATTTCCTTTGAACCAATCTATCCCCCAGAGGATATAAATAAAAAGAACAAGAGGTTAGCTCATGATATCTGGAGAGAATTTGATACAATAATTCAAATGACTAGAAACCTCTGACATACCGAAATATATATATATATATATATATATATATATATATATATATATATGTGAATATATATATATATATATATATATATATATATATATATATATATATATATATATATATGTGAATATATAAATATATATACATATACTATATACATTTATACATACATATACACATGTGTATATATATATATATATATATATATATATATATATATATGAAAGATGGAATAATGCAATACCGCATTGCTATAGATGTATAACAATCCTCTCTGACCTGGCCTCGACCCTAGGTCACTCCGGGTATGAGACCGGAGGGCCAGTACTAAACCAACCATGCCACACGACCCACTAAGAGGAGCGTGCAACTAGTATCTAACTAGCTTCCATAGACATTACCTGTCTACTCATATATGAGTAATGATAGCTAGGTTTTACACACACTCCCCGTGGGCACTCGGTGGAAATTGATTTAGAAATTCGAAGCCGAAGTCAGATACTGAGGTATATATATGAAAGATGGAATAATGCAATACCGCATTGCTATAGATGTATAACAATCCTCCCTGACCTGGCCTCGACCCTAGGTCACTCCGGGTATGAGACCGGAGGGCGAGTACTAAACCAACCATGCATTATTCAATCTTTCATATATATACACCTCAGTATCTGACTTCGGTTTCGAATTTCTAAATCAATTTCCACCGATTGCCCATACTCAGGTAATTGGCCTCTTGGGTCAGGTCTTTGAAATTAGTTCATGATTATAAGGTTCTATTATTTGCATTATGAATGTGGTGGGAGAGTTCAGCATCGTCCTCCTAATGTCTGCGAATAGCGACCGGACATACCGCGAGAAAATTAATCGAAATGGCTGAAATATTACTCCTCATTTTCGTTTCTAATCCTCACTGGAAAGGAATGGCATTTGTGAATGTTCTTGGTTGGATACCAACTGAAATTCTTAAATATTTTATATTCTATCATGATACAAGTCTTGCCATGGCACGAATTACGAAAATGGTTATATATATGACCCCCAATGACCAATCTACTACCTTTTTTCAATAGTGAAATGTAAATTATAGTCATCTGTCTTTTTTTCGCACAAACACACGCACGCGCGCACACACACACACGCGCTCCCACCCATCCAGACACACCCACACACACACACTCAAAGCAGTATCTAATTGTAACAGAAAAATCTTACCTTAAACAACTCTTCCGGTCTGTTATCTTCCTCCAAAATCATCGCAACTACCTCAAGATCAAAAGAAGCTAGAAATATGCAAATTCACGAGAGCTGTACCAGCGTTGCACCGTTTCCCTTTTCTGTAGACTGGGTAAAACATGTAACCACAGCAAATAGTTTTCCCTCGAAATCCATTACCAGCTTCCAAACGATTTAGCTTCGGGTCAAGGAGATCAGCGTAGGAATTGCTGCCAAAGCAGACCTAACATTTGGATAAAGAACACAAAGATGTTCACTACAACAAAGCTATTGGTAGTTCGTAGATTTCTTCATGGACTACGCATTCAGTGAAAACCACTATTTTGGAAAGTGTTACTGACTTATTATATACATGCTTAGTTTACTCCTTTAGCACCACCTTACATCTAATGCCTTGACATACGCTCTCGTTTAAAATGTAAATGATAGGAAAGCATAACTAGTGTCAGTATGTGTGTGTGTGTGTACGGTTGAAGATTGGGAAATCTTGTCGTGAAATCCAAGTCTTCATAGATTATTACTTTGAAACGCCGAAGGACAATCTGTAAATCTGCTGAGTAACGAAACATGCGGCTTTCAGCGAGCAGGTCCTTACCTCAGATTTTTCCTCAACCTTTAATTTCATTTCTTCTTCGGCCCCACACATCCTTGAGCGTTTAAACTTTCTTATCAAACTTTGAAGTTTTCTTTCAGTATATCTGCTTTTCGTCCGATTTCAGTATCTTTGTTATCACTTCCTCTATATCTTGCTTGAATCCATTCATTTTCCTGCAGGGTAGAATTACAGTTTAGGTGTTGATTTCCACGTTATATATAGTTCCTGCTCATATCTTGCAACGTCTCCTGGGTTGCACTGCCACCGGTAACAGATTAATGAAACACCGCGCTCGCTTTCTCCTGAACACTCATGCTTGAGGGCTTTTGCTCCGGTAATTACTCATTATCTGTGTTTCATATTTCAAAAGGAAATAATTACAGGTTGAAATTTCACGTGGAAAGAAAAAGAAAAGAAATAAATTGAAAGAAAAAAAGGGAAAAAAGAAAAGAAAGAAAAGAAAAAAAAGAAAGGAAAAAAGAAAAGGAAAAGAATAGAAAGAAAGAAAACAGGATGGAAGAAAGAAAAAATACTCATATATAGATAGATAGATAGATAAACGATCCAGCCTGTCACAGCATTGTAGGCTTTCCGTTATCAATCATCCGTTATGATTCCTTTCTTGCCATCTTGTATGATTAAAAGATAATGATAAAGAGGTGTAGTTGCACTAACCCGTGGTTGTGTGACTGGCAGGGCGAATGCAAAACCCCTAGGTTGTTGGGGTCATGTAAATGCACATTTAAAGACCCATAAATCAAAAGAATTTCGTGGATAGTGTAAGGATTTTCATTTTACATGGTTTTGAAATATTTTCGTGATAATCAGAGAGAAAATTGCTAAAGAACAAACTGAATTACAAAGGTTTGCAAAGAGATTTGTGAGTGACTGACATGTTTATTAACTTAGAAAACAACTACATGACGTGAAGTGAAAATATGACTTTAAAATCAAATTTATGGTCATAGGAAATATATTAAAACAATAAAACTACAGGAAACAAAAACACAAATCAATATATTTGATTATTTTTCATTGGGCATTTTGCTTTTATTAATGCAAGTGTTCTTGTGTATCCAGTAATAGGGAGATTACCAGAGATATTACACAGTAATTGCTGTGCGAATGAAAATTGGATAACTATTCTCTGTATCCATAATACTTACATCAACAAGGGGAAAGCAAAACGTTTGTTTCGATAAATTGGTAACTGAAAAAAATCTGGAATACATTTCTTCATGTACCGGAAGGAAGTTTGAATATTGGTGTCCAAACCAGTCTACTAATGAAAATAACAAAAAGATGATAAATTATTTAATTTTCATTTGAATATCATGTTTTTCTTTACTGTTTTCAAACATAATTATTGTAGAAGGGAAAGAAGAACGGGAGGTGAATTAAGAGATTCTGAAATTGTCACATGAATTTATATATATATATATATATATATATATATATATATATATATATATATAGTCTTATGAATGCATTATATATACAAGTCACATTTGTATGTATTAAAAGAACGCAGTTTGGTGAATTTGTAGTGTGGTGTGGTTTATAAGATATGAGAAATGATTATAAATACAGTCACCTTTCGTATCATTATTCACAAAAGAGAACCGTCGTGATCATGGTAACTTTAAATGATGATGCTGTTGTGAGGGATGATATCACACGCAAACAAACGAGAAAATCCTGTGATGCTGCAAGGAGCAGAAAGTAAGTCTTACTACCATTTGTCTGCAATTTAAGAAATCGTAGGACCTAATAGCAATTATGAAGAAATAGCGTCGCACCTAGGAATATTTTCCTCTCTTAAAAACTGCCATTGTACATGTTTGATTACTGTTAAGAAGCATCTGTTCATTTAGTTTAGATAATTACTACTCGTACATAGAAAACGACGCCATGGTAAATATTCTTGTCCAATTTCATAGCAAGACTCCGGTCATTTCACCTATAACAATTGCTCGTGTTAATAATAGTTTCTCTGACTACAAAAGTTCTGACGTTAGTTATTCCTTCCTGTCAGTTAGATCTTGTTGGATTTCACGACAAGCTTTCTCAATCTTCAACCACACACACATTGACACTAGTTATACTTTCCTATCATTTAACTTTAAACGAGAGCGTATGTCAGGGAGTTAGATGTAAGTGGTGCTGAAGTAGGAATAATCAAGGATGTATATAATAGGTCAGTAATACCTTCCGAAATAGAGGTTTTCACTGAATGCGTAGTCCTTTATGAAATCCACAAACCACCAGTAGGTTTGTTGTAGTGAACTTCTTTGTGTTTTTATCCCAGTGTTAGGTCTGCTCTGTCAGCAATTCCTACGCTGATCTCCTTGACCCGAAGCTAAATCGTTTGGAAGCTGGTAATGGATTTCGGGGAAAACTGTTTGCTCTGGTTACAGGTTTTTATCC
>NC_061826.1:30129039-30131539 GCF_019202785.1 Penaeus chinensis | reverse complement strand
TATATATATTCATTTCTTGACTCTTAGAAATGATTTTTCTTTTTTATTGATTACTGTTTTCATAATTTCCTATTTATGTCTTAACTACTTCCTTATGTCTTTCTTGATATATATATATTTTTTTTTTGTCAACATTTCCTTTCTTAATGACTCACCTTTATAATCATTATTATATTTATGTATTTCATGATCATTCTCTCCCCTTTGTTGTTGATTTCTTCTTTTTTTGATAATTATTTTTCACTTTCTTAATAATTTCTTGCCTATTTTTTATATCCATTTATTTTCTTCTTTTTCATAATATCGCTTATTTTTTCTTAATAATTTATCCTTTTTTTTCTTAATATTTTCTTCCCCCTTTTTCCTTCCAAATAATTACTCATCTTTCATTCATTTATTTACATATTTATCTCTCCTTTTGCCTCTCCTTCCTTCCCCTTCCTCTTCGCCTCCATTTAATCCTTCCTGGATCCCGCTTTGCATTCATTTTCTTACTCCGCTGTTTCGCCTCCTTCTTCGGTCTAATTTACGAGAGAAAACCTGGAACCCCGTTGCACTGACGTTCGAAACATTCCCTGTTGCAACATCGGAAGCAGGGAGAGCGTTGCAAGGCCGGGAATGGAAAGTGAGGTACAAAAAAGAAATCGCTTAGAAGAGAAGGGGAGAAGAAGGAGGAAGAAGGAAGACATTGAGGGACAGGGAGAGAGTGTGGGAAAGAAGGGAGATGAGAGAGATAGGGAGAAAAGAGGAGAATAGTAAAAGAGAGAGAAGGAGAGGAGAGTGAAGAAGAGGGAGAGCGAAAGGGAGAGAAAGAGTGAGAGAGACAAAGAGAGAGAGATAGAGATAGATAGATAGATAGAGAGAGAGAGAGAGAGAGAGAGAGAGAGAGAGAGAGAGAGAGAGAGAGAGAGAGAGAGAGAGACAGGCAGAGCGACAAACAAATAGACTTACAGACTGATACAGCATCCAATAAATGAGTGCCAATGTACATTCACCCACACAGACATACAAACGGTCCCACAATCCCCAGGACGCACAAACGAACACACAAGCATAAGAACACACAAACGCACACACAATTGCGTAAATTCCCGTGCCTGAGGAAGCACGAGGGAGGGGGGCGACGAATGCAAGTATCGGATATGTAAAAATCCCGCCTCATTGTGCTTCCGTCCCCGACTCTGGCTGCGCGAGCTTCAATGGAGGCAGGAGAGAAGCTGCGGCAATGCTGCTTCATAAGATCTGTTCTCGATAACTCTTTGTAGTTCTCCGAATTCTGCTTCCGTTTGATTGTTCTTTGTGGGTATTTTTTTTTTTTTTTTTTTTTTTTTTTTTTTTTTTTTTTTTTTACTATTTCTATGCAACGTTATTCGTTTTTAGGCCGGGGTTAAGGATGGGGATGGGGTGGGAGATAAAGATAAGGTCGGGGAAGGGAGAGAAGTGAGGGGGGAGGGGGAAGTGAGGGTATCTTTCTATTCCCTCATCTACGCTGATTTGCTTAAAGCTTTCATTTTCATTGTGATTCTGGTTTAATCTCGCTCTCTACTTTTCCGTTTCTATGTTTTATGCATGTATATGATTATATGTGTAATTTATATATATATATATATATATATATATATATATATATATGTATATATATATATATATATATATATACATATATATATATATATATATATATATATATATATATATATATATATATATATATATATATATACATATATATATATATATATATATATATATATATATATATATATATATTTATATTTATATATATAAATATATATATATATATACATATATATATATATATATATATATATATATATATATATATATATATATATATATATATATATATATATATATGGGTGGGTGTGTTTACGTCTGACTTTAAAAACAAACATATTCATACACAAAGAAAGAAAAAATAGGAAAAGGAGAATTTCAAGCGTGAAATCTGGACCTGAATTCCTGAGCGTTTAATATATTTTTTAGACTTTCAAATTTAATAAAAAAAAAAAAAAAAAAAAAAATGTTGCACGATATCTCACCTTGCGTTCAAGGCCAAACGATTCTCTTCATTGCAAAACCTATTTTCAATCACTACATATAAAATAAAACATATCACACACTCCTAATGAGGCTATTAACGTGCTAATGGAGCCGGATATATTAAAGCCGGTCGGGAGATCGGCTTCGAATTCGCGCGTGAAATATGTGGCCCCATTTGCACCCATTTGCCATCCAAAGGCGGGTCTGGTTGATACAGTAATAAGGTAAATTTTGATTATATAGATATGAGTTTAGGTGCGGATATAGATAAATAGGTAATTCACGCATACACACAAATACTGATAGGTGTGAATGGTTTGATTGGTAGAGATGGAAACTCGAACAGCCAGCAGGTTAGGTTTCATTTCACATTTTTGTTTTTTCCTCATTTTCTATAAACATCTGTGTCAATCCATTTTAAATGAAGGCCTAAGTC
>NC_061826.1:30029039-30031539 GCF_019202785.1 Penaeus chinensis | reverse complement strand
GTCGACGAGACCTGCCGCGAGGAGTTAGAGGTGGGCCGAGATTCGCCATGAGGTGGATACGGCCATGCGCCCCTTGATGATGATGATGATATATACATATATATAACTATATGTACACATGAATATATATATATATATATATATATATATATATATATATATATATATATATATATATATATATATATATATATGTAGGTGTGCGTGTGTGTGTGTGTGTGTGTGCGTGGGTGTGTTATGTTTGTGTGTGTATGTATGGAAGCATATATATATATATATATATATATATATATATATATATATATATATATATATATATATATATATATATACACACACACACACACACACACACACACATACACGCACACAATCACACGCATACACACACAGAGAGACACACACACACATGTATATATGTGTGTGTGTGTGTGTGTGCATATATACAAATTTTTTAGTTCATCACATAATTTCCGTGATGTAGTAATAAACAATAGCTATTTTTTGTTTTTATATATAATTTACAGGGTGCTGGACTTACGGTAGATAAGCATTAAAGAAGCTTTAAGTATTACATGCAAAACATTTTGAGACACAAAACAGAAATACATTATGAATGAAAATACGAAATTTGTGATTTTTTTGCCCCAATTGCAGGTTGGCGGAAAGCTGGATTAATCTAAATTGTGCAAAAGGTCGGCTACGCTCCAAGTCAACGTAAGGCTAATAAATTCCGTGCAGGGTATAAAATGTTTGTATTAATTGAATCGCAAAATGGAAGAGACAGGTGATGCTATTTTAGAGAGAGAGAGAGAGAGAAAGAGAGAGAGAGAGAGAGAGAGAGAGAGAGAGAGAGAGAGAGAGAGAGAGAGAGAGAGAGAGAGAGAGAGAGAGAGAGAGAGAGAGAGAAAGAGAGAGAATTTTAACATTATCATCAATTTATTAACAATTGACTACTTGGTAGAGAGAGAGAGGGGTAGAGAAAGAGAAAGAGAGAGAGAGAGGGAGAGGGGAGAGAGAGAGAGAGAGAGAGAGAGAGAGAGAGAGAGAGAGAGAGAGAGAGAGAGAGAGAGAGAGAGAGAGAGAGAGAGAAAGAGAGAGAGATTTTAACATTATCATCAATTTATTAATAATTGTCAACTTGGTAACCTATAATACCAGAACAAAAGTTTATACTTATGTGTAACAGGAGTGGGCGAGTAAGATATAATGTGTTTGATACAAATACCTGAATTATAACAAGTTGATTTCATCGAATTTACGAGACCCTTGAAGAGTCAAAGCTACGACGAAATTATTACAAAGTATTTGGGATTCCAGTTCCTATTTATCCCGTGTAATCCATGGATATATATATTTTTTTTTAATCAATATTTCTCTAGGAACAACAAAGTCGCGGAAAGCGTGCAAACTGGTGCCCCCCTCCCTACTGCACCCACTCCTTCCTTGCTTTTATCACTGTGAAAACAGTTTCTCGATCACTCTCGGAGGGACAAGACAGGAGAGAGACAGGGAGATAGATAGATAGAGAGAGAGAGAGAGAGAGAGAGAGAGAGAGAGAGAGAGATTGAGTGATATATATATATATATATATACAGAGAGAGAGAGAGAGAGAGAGAGAGAGAGAGAGAGAGAGAGAGAGAGAGAGAGAGAGAGAGAGAGATATAGAGAGAGGGGGGGGGGGGCTGACAGGCAGACAGAAGAGGGAAGAGGGGCGAGAAACAGAAAGACAGAAAAACAGAGGACAAGAGAGAGAGAATATTATATATGGACTTTGAAGTCTTTCTTTTTGCGCTTAAAATCCGGGAATTTAAGATCAGTGGTAATATCGTATGCCCTTTGTATCCCATTTTACCCTTTTTTTAATGCAAATATAAACCTTTTCTCTACTCTGCTCGAAGTTACGTTAATAAAAAAAGACCCTACTTCTTTCCAACACGATAATCACAACTGATGGTCCATTTCCAGTAGACCAACTCTCTCGGTCCTACTGCCGAAAAAAAAAAGTCTGGCTGAATAGAAACACATTTTTTCTTTTCCTATTTTTATAGTAAAACGCTCCATATGTTTCGTTTTTTTTCCGTACACGAGAAAGGTACAAAGTTCTGTTGTGAATCTAGACTATTTGCATCGCCCGCACGCGGCAGTATTACTGGGCGAAAACAAAGGGATTTTAGATGTATGCTGAATCTGTGTCCGATCTACAGTTCTCGTAGCGAAAGACTTAATCAGCTACAGTTTGGGCTTTAACCTAAATTCCAATTTCTAGTTTTCTTTGTGTGTGTTTTTCTCTTTTCTATTTATCTTTCTATGCGTTTCTCCTTAACATCGCAACTGACTTCCCAAGATTCACGATTACTTTATCCTGTGAAGTTGAATTAAATTGAATGGAACTTGTCTACTGAATTGGCTGTTTAGGTGCTGTATTTTGGTTGCAAAATAATAAGAAGGTAAAGGGCAAAGGTAACCAGGCACGAAGTAGATGTAAAAGGGTTTAGGA
>NC_061826.1:29979039-29981539 GCF_019202785.1 Penaeus chinensis | reverse complement strand
CTCCTGCCCCTTCTTCCCCCCTCTCTCACCTTCCTTCTTTCTCTTTTATCCTTCTCCCTCTCTCTCCCCCCCCCCCCCCATAAAAGAAAACAAAAATAATGTAAAAGAAAAATAGATAAATCCGCAGACGATAGTTAAATCTGGCACTTGATGACGCGCAAACACCATCATCGACTCTAGCCGTTCTCATTAACATTTAGAGCAGATCTGTCGGTCGTCTAATCATGTCGCTTGCCATGACAACCAGTACATTATGAGGAAAGTACTCACAAAGTTAAATTGCAGGCCGTTATTTTTCGGGCAGGTTGTTATTAACCGGACGGTAAGATAGATAAAAGAAGTAGAAGATAAGAGATAAGAGAAGAAAGAAAGGAAAAAAAAAAAAATCTTTGCGAAGAGAGCCACTAGAAAACACAAAAGCCTTGGAGAACTTCAAGGCATAACATCATGCTACCTCCTCTCATCTTTCCACCCTTTCCCCTCCTCAACCCCCTCCCCTCTCCCCTTCCCCTCTAAATGCACCCCATGCTCCAGCCCATCTCCCTCGTAGCCATGGCAACCATGCAACTCCCCTCATGCTTTCCACGCACTCTCGCCGCGGGCCTGTCACCTCCAGCATGACAGGAGCTGTTTTGCAGGGGACGTCTTCGGCGCGCCCGCAGAAGGGGTGGGGGGGGAGGCCACAAGACCCGCCGAGCGCTGCGAGAGGCTCTGAGTCTGACGTCGAGTGCGACCGTGTTGCGGGCGAAAACAACGCGGCGGCATCAAAGAATCAATGGACGCCTGAAAAGGAGCATGTTTTCAGGAAAAAATATTTTGGGCGCACGCACACGTATATGCACATGCACGCGCGCGCGTGCCCGTGTGTGTGTGTGTGTGTGTGTGTGTGTGTGTGTGTGTGTGTGTGTGTGTGTGTGTGTGTGTGTGTGTGTGTGTGTGTGTGTGTGAACAAATTTTATGTATATAGATAAGATGAGGCGCTATAATTAGTTTGTTGTCTATTGAGGACCTAGTATTTCCGTGTGTGTCCGTGTTTGTGTGTGTGTGAGCGTGTTTGCGTATGTATAAGTATATACCAGCCTACCATTTTCTTGGTTGCAATTTATATTCCCCATGTTTGTTCATGTACAGTGAAAGCTAGGCCACCCTCTTACACATGCATAGGTGCAAAAATGGTGCATAGTCATTATTACGGTCGTACTCATTCATGGTTAATTATAAAAGATATGACACTGAGGAACAAGTGCTTTGTTTTAAGCTCAACTACAATATTTGTAAATGTATATTTCTGCCTGACCTACAACGAATCGGGCTGATATGGAGAGTAACAACGCTTGGCTACATCAGCTAACATCTCAGGGCTTGCCTAAAGCGAACGTGCTTAAAAACAACAACCTTATTTGTGATGGCTATATACTGCTTGTGCAACACAAAGGGAATAGTACTGTATCAAATGCCTAGAAAAAAGCAAAGTTAAAGTTTGTAAAGCTTGTTAATCATGTAAATGACTATAACAATGTTTTTGTTATTTCAGTCCTAATCAGAAGTACATGAAAGCCACTACCTCTAGGCTATGGCCAACGTAAGACGCAACAAAAAAGCTATAATTCCAAAGAACTACATTAGCATGCAGTCCTTCCCTCTGAGTACAAGACGTTAGCTAGTTTTCTGCTACCCGATAGTATTATGAGTGATCAGCTTCTACTTACTTTTTCCTATAAGCTTCCAGAAATATTACTGATGGGGTCGTCCTCAGCGTAACAGCCATAGGATGTTTCTATCATTTGACGCAAGGAATATGTCGCAATATGTACCCCGAGGGATTGCAAAAGGGAAATATCAAACTGATGCTTAAAGGCGACAGTAGCAGATATTGGCCCCGCCTTCCTGTGGGACCTGGCATGTACATGAAAGAGTTAACAAGATCGAGGAGAGAGACCGAGATATAGGTCAGCAAGAAGCTGTTATATGGGGGGAATGAACTCTCATAATGGAAATTCTGGTGATTATATTATGAAGTGGAAGAAAAATAAATGAAACGATACGAGGAAAAAAAAAAAGAAAAAAAAAACGAGACACGGAAGAACGTGTAGGTAAGAAAGAGAGAGACAAAAAAAAAAAAAAAAAAAAAACTTACTAAAATTGTATGATGGAAAAGGAACAAGAAGTGAGAAGAAATGACATGCAGAATATCCAATTTTTTACCTAACGTATTGAATTTATTTATTCACTTCCATGAGGAAGAGGAAACAACTACTTTTAAAAGGACCAAATTTGCGTGTCATGTATAGGAAACTCCCTGAATATGTCAGTATATGTCATATATGAGTATGGTTTCTGAGCTTATATGTATAAATATATATATATATATATATATATATATATATATATATATATATATATATATATATATATATATATATATATATATATGTATATGTGTATATATATATATATATATATATATATATATATATATATATATATATGTATATGTGTG
>NC_061826.1:29971539-29976539 GCF_019202785.1 Penaeus chinensis | reverse complement strand
TAAAGGAGGAGGATTCTGAGTGCGCGCGTGAAGGCATGTGTGAGTGTGCCGCATGCAGTATGTATGTGCATGCATAACTGCAAGTACTTGGACTACTACTAATAATAATCAGTATGTATGTATTGATGGAAGGAGGGGGTCATGTAAAAGAGGTGCTTAGGGAAAGAAACAATCACAGAAATAGCCAAGCCGGGGATTACACGTACTTATGAGATCGATAGCGGCAGTCAACCGAAGAAGGATGCCTGAGTTAGAGTGGATATGCCACAACCAATGAATCTTAATGTGAATCTACCCACAGAACCTGAGCGTGAACTCATCGCACACTTGTTACAAAAAACTTTTTTTCATTATAGTTTCAGCCTTGTGAATCATATGCGTCAATTCACTAGTTGAAGAGGCCGAGCCATGCAGAAGGACCGGGTAAAACTTACTGAAATGAGCTGACCTTTTGTAATACGAACCCAAGGCACTTATATTTCCACTTATAAAAGCCAAGATCACATCACGGAAAAACAACAGACCCTAATTTTGTACATTGATACAACATGAGCCTATGACGGGAAAATATGAGTGAAAAGTCCATTACATCGTTGAACTTCAGATAAACAACAACACAAATACAAGGCTTTGTATAAATAAGCATAAACTGGTATACATCATATAGATTATATAGCCACCGGGAGTAAAATATTAACGAATGCGCTCCACATCCGAAAGGATGGACTGGCATGGAAGATTACGAATTTTATACGAGTCATCATCACTGGGGAATTATCGCTGATAGGGGTGCATAGCCGCATCCGCCTTTTGCTTTTCCCTACTTCTTTTTTGTTTTTTTAGAGAGAGCTGCCAGACAGGCCGTCGGCCAATTTCTAATTCCTCAGGACAGGTCTGATCAATCTGCGGTGACTCCATAGGTCGTCTCACAGGCTTCTTCCACCCGTGGTTGTTTTCAGATAGAGACAACATCGTGGCAGGATCTTCCTAAGGGAAGCGAGCCAGATTGGTGGTCCTAGATTGTGCTTATCCCATAATCCGACGCAAAAGACATCAAGACGAGACCATATCACCGATTAAAAATAGCAGTATTGGAACATTGATGATGCATTACCTGGTCCTCCTGAAGAGGTACCGAAATATCAAAATACTCTTGAGAGATTTCATAACACTAACTGTTGCCAGGCCAATCTATTAATGTCTTCCTGGTCTGACTGCTCAGAGTCATGAACTACTATATTAAGGTATGTAAAACTTTCTGTAATTTCAATATCCTAGCAGCAAACACGTACAGACTAAATGCGCACTCCTTACAGGCCCCCAGAGTCCTCCCTCTTGGTGTTGGTCCAGAGGACCTCTAGACCTATGGGCTTTGCTTAAATGCTAAAAGCATCTAGAGTCGCCACTAGGGTCTCATGAGACTCAGATAGAATAGCAACATCGTCAACAAAGTCAAGATCTGTACCCTTAATATTGCCGAGTGCTGCTCCACAATTTTTAGTAGTAACTCTGCCCAGTATCTAGTCCATGCAAGTATTGAAATGTGTCGGTGTGAGATCACAACCTTGCATCACTCCTGAGTTAACAGTGGAGAAGCTTGATAGGCCCCTGTCACACTGTCAGACTTTTAGTACTAGCATACAAGCTTGTTATAAATTCAGTCTTAGAATCTCCCACAGTGATTCATGATGCATTGTGTCGAATGCCTTCTTGAGGCCGATGTGAGCTGCAAGCAACTCACAATGGCGCTCTGCAACGACTCAGAGTGCCAGAATACAGTCTGTTATGGAGTTACCAGAAGTGAATTCAGATTGCTATGGACTCTGGTAGATGAACTTTAATACATTAGAAAATGATGTAAGTAAGAAGCTTGCCTGGTATACTGAGCAGTGTAGTACCAAGAGCTCCAAAACAACCAAAGCTAGCCTGGGCATAGACCCCCTCCCTCAACCTGTCATCATGAAACGCCCAAGGATTACTGGACCAACTTGAGGGTTTTAAGTGAACTCGGCGAACTAATCTAGCACTCGGCACTCTGGTAGACCTTGCAGTTCTAGAGGATCCTCCAGCAAGAACTAACGAGGTCGATCTCCTTGATTACATTATCTGCATCTTTGTACGGTGTCCAAGGATATGGCCTAGAACGCTGATGCCTGGAGCCAGAAATCCTCTGTCTCTGAAACCATACAAAGTCCCTGAAAAGAAAGCTATTCTTGCTGTCGGGATCAGCACCCAAGTCATGAAGATCAACATACAACTTGTAGCCGGATACAGTATTGAAGTCGCCCAGAACAATGTGAATATCTTGCCCAGGACAGCTGTCTGCCACTGATGTGATTTTAACGTGGAATACCCCTTTCACATTGAGTCTGCAATCATCAACAGGAACATACACATCAGTAAGAGTCTTAATGCCATTATAAGTTCATATACTAGAGCAACCTCCACTTCCGAACGCTGAAGCCTTCCGGAAATGGCTACGGTTTACCCCTGGAGATGGTAAGCGGACGTTCTAAGCCCTCATCTGGACGGCCCACTTAAGATTACACAGTTAGAAGTCACTCAGGATGAGCGCCACCCGCGCAGCCGTTGTTCTAAACAGAGGGGAATGGCAGGCTGCAGGGCCCTATGGGGTGGGGTGGGGGTGGGGGGGTTAGCCCCACAAGACTCACACTATGTTGGCGGCCACTGGGACGCAGACGGGACAGTTAATTCCCATTCCCAACCCCAGTGGTCCCCAAACCAGTGCGTAATTGAGTTGAATTTTATAAATTGACTGTTTGAATAATGTTAATGGAATTGATAAGAGTGGGGATGTTCTTTTGCGAATTAACTGTGTGACACATTCTTAATAGCAGTGGTAGTAGATGGAGTAGCAGCAGTGGCGGTGGCAGCAACAGCAGCAGCAACAGCAGCAGCAGCAGCAGACGCATCAGCAGCAGCAGAAGCAGCAGCAACAGTAGCAGTAGTAGTAGCAGCAACAACAGCAGCAACAGCAGCAGCAACAGCAGCAGCAACAGCAGCAGCAACAGCAGCAGCAACAGCAGCAGCAACAGCAGCAGCAACAGCAGCAGCAACAGCAGCAGCAACAGCAGCAGCAACAGCAGCAGCAACAGCAGCAGCAACAGCAGCAGCAACAGCAGCAGCAACAGCAGCAGCAACAGCAGCAGCAACAGCAGCAGCAACAGCAGCAGCAACAGCAGCAGCAACAGCAGCAGCAACAGCAGCAGCAACAGCAGCAGCAACAGCAGCAGCAACAGCAGCAGCAACAGCAGCAGCAACAGCAGCAGCAACAGCAGCAGCAACAGCAGCAGCAACAGCAGCAGCAACAGCAGCAGCAACAGCAGCAGCAACAGCAGCAGCAACAGCAGCAGCAACAGCAGCAGCAACAGCAGCAGCAACAGCAGCAGCAACAGCAGCAGCAACAGCAGCAGCAACAGCAGCAGCAACAGCAGCAGCAACAGCAGCAGCAACAGCAGCAGCAACAGCAGCAGCAACAGCAGCAGCAACAGCAGCAGCAACAGCAGCAGCAACAGCAGCAGCAACAGCAGCAGCAACAGCAGCAGCAACAGCAGCAGCAACAGCAGCAGCAACAGCAGCAGCAACAGCAGCAGCAACAGCAGCAGCAACAGCAGCAGCAACAGCAGCAGCAACAGCAGCAGCAACAGCAGCAGCAACAGCAGCAGCAACAGCAGCAGCAACAGCAGCAGCAACAGCAGCAGCAACAGCAGCAGCAACAGCAGCAGCAACAGCAGCAGCAACAGCAGCAGCAACAGCAGCAGCAACAGCAGCAGCAACAGCAGCAGCAACAGCAGCAGCAACAGCAGCAGCAACAGCAGCAGCAACAGCAGCAGCAACAGCAGCAGCAACAGCAGCAGCAACAGCAGCAGCAACAGCAGCAGCAACAGCAGCAGCAACAGCAGCAGCAACAGCAGCAGCAACAGCAGCAGCAACAGCAGCAGCAACAGCAGCAGCAACAGCAGCAGCAACAGCAGCAGCAACAGCAGCAGCAACAGCAGCAGCAACAGCAGCAGCAACAGCAGCAGCAACAGCAGCAGCAACAGCAGCAGCAACAGCAGCAGCAACAGCAGCAGCAACAGCAGCAGCAACAGCAGCAGCAACAGCAGCAGCAACAGCAGCAGCAACAGCAGCAGCAACAGCAGCAGCAACAGCAGCAGCAACAGCAGCAGCAACAGCAGCAGCAACAGCAGCAGCAACAGCAGCAGCAACAGCAGCAGCAACAGCAGCAGCAACAGCAGCAGCAACAGCAGCAGCAACAGCAGCAGCAACAGCAGCAGCAACAGCAGCAGCAACAGCAGCAGCAACAGCAGCAGCAACAGCAGCAGCAACAGCAGCAGCAACAGCAGCAGCAACAGCAGCAGCAACAGCAGCAGCAACAGCAGCAGCAACAGCAGCAGCAACAGCAGCAGCAACAGCAGCAGCAACAGCAGCAGCAACAGCAGCAGCAACAGCAGCAGCAACAGCAGCAGCAACAGCAGCAGCAACAGCAGCAGCAACAGCAGCAGCAACAGCAGCAGCAACAGCAGCAGCAACAGCAGCAGCAACAGCAGCAGCAACAGCAGCAGCAACAGCAGCAGCAACAGCAGCAGCAACAGCAGCAGCAACAGCAGCAGCAACAGCAGCAGCAACAGCAGCAGCAAC
Source organism: Penaeus chinensis (assembly GCF_019202785.1). NCBI lineage: Eukaryota > Metazoa > Arthropoda > Malacostraca > Decapoda > Penaeidae > Penaeus > Penaeus chinensis. The sequence continues at coordinate 29,971,877 of NC_061826.1, read as the reverse complement.
AGCAGCAGCAACAGCAGCAGCAACAGCAGCAGCAACAGCAGCAGCAACAGCAGCAGCAACAGCAGCAGCAACAGCAGCAGCAACAGCAGCAGCAACAGCAGCAGCAACAGCAGCAGCAACAGCAGCAGCAACAGCAGCAGCAACAGCAGCAGCAACAGCAGCAGCAACAGCAGCAGCAACAGCAGCAGCAACAGCAGCAGCAACAGCAGCAGCAACAGCAGCAGCAACAGCAGCAGCAACAGCAGCAGCAACAGCAGCAGCAACAGCAGCAGCAACAGCAGCAGCAACAGCAGCAGCAACAGCAGCAGCAACAGCAGCAGCAACAGCAGCAGCAACAG
>NC_061826.1:29941539-29949039 GCF_019202785.1 Penaeus chinensis | reverse complement strand
GTGTATGAGTATGGCATAGTTGGTGTTCGTAAGCACGGCTGCGTGTATTTTTTTTTTTTTTTTTTTTTGTATGATTGTGGGTGTCCGTACATCGTCATGTGTTTGTACCCACGCCCGTGTATGTGTACGCCTGTGTCGAGCGTGTTTGTGCATGTGGCCTCCCAATTGAGCGTGTGTGCGTGCGTGCAAACGAGTCCGTCTTCCCGAGGCATTAAAGTGGAACTCCGGCTCGGACAAAGCGCCTCTGCTCTCCTCAGGCGGCGTGATGCTGGCGTGTCTGAGCGCCGACGAGGTTTATGAGGACACACTCTCTTCCCGACCTCGTAATCCATAATTGAATGTCGACAGATTAAGTTAATCTTCTCTTATGGAACACTGGCCCTTTCTGTTCCTTGTCACCTTTCAGTCGGTTCTTCTTAGTATTTGTCTATTTACCCACCTATTTATCTAGTTATTCATTGTTCACTCTTCTTTACCAGTTTGGCAGATCTAGGTATTTCTCTCTCTTTCATTGTCTCCCCCCCCCCCTTTCTCTCTCTCTCTCGTATCTCTTTTTTCCTTTGTTGTTTTTTTTCAGGTATTCCGAAGTTTTTATGTTAATAACTCTTTTAGTCTATTTATATTTCCTTCTTTCTTTCTTTCTCTCCTCCCTCCCCCCCTCCCTTTTTGCAATCCGGTGTTAACAAAGCTTAGTTGTTTTAATCCAATGGTGATCCAGCTTTTTTTCTCTTTCCTTGTCCTATTCCAATGATCCAACTTTTCTTGTCGCGTGCAATTGCAAATAATATGTCTTTCCTGGCATTCAGTCCCAGTGTATATAAAACCCTTCTTGGCATCCTTCTTTTTCATTTTCTTTTTTACTTTTTTTTTCATTTTATCTTGATAGAATTTTCTCTGCCCTAGTTCAATTCTTGTTTCTTTTTCAAGGTCTCTGTTTTGATAAAGCTATTTCAAACATCTTTTTTTTTTTTTTTCTTATTTTTAGGATTCATATTTGACAAAGTTTTATTGAGTGAGACTGCTGGTGATCCTGGCTTTCTGTTTCAGTGACAATCCAATGATCATATATATCTTTATCACATATATTTTATCCTTTATACCCTATATTTCCTAATAATTTGGTGTTGGACCACATTCACTTCTTCTCCGAAAAAATAGAAGACTTTATTTCATCACAAACTTAATCAACATCACAACCAAAACCAATTTCATCCAATATATATTTCAAATGAAAATCATCAATCACTCTTAGACCATAGCTTTCATCAATACGTTAACATTCTTGTCGACGCCACAGATCTGTAAGTATCTACCAAAAATATGATGTATTCTTCCCAGCTCCTACTGTGGCCTGGCTCCCGAACTTTTGTGTGATCTTTATCTAGATACTTTGTTTTCTACCTTCTAAACAATAAGCTTAGAAAGAGAGAGAGAAAGAAGAGAAGGTGGGTAAAGTGAGTGAGTGCGAGAGAGAAAGAGGAAGAAAGAGAGAGAGAGAGAGAGAGAGAGAGAGAGAGAGAGAGAGAGAGAGAGAGAGAGAGAGAGAGAGAGAGAGAGGGAGAGAGAGAGAGAGAGGGAGAGAAAGAGAAAGAGAAAGAGAGAGAGAGAGAGAGAGAGAGAGAGAGAGAGAGAGAGAGAGAGAGAGAGAGAGAGAGAGAGAGAGAGAGAGAGAGAGAGAGAGAGAGAGAGAGAGAGAGAGAGAAAGAGAAGCAGACAGACAGACAGAAGGGGGCTGGAAGAGAGAAACAAACAGACAATAAACAGACTGGCAGACAGAGACAATTAAACACATAGAGAAAAAGACAGACAGAGAGAGTAGCAGGCAAAGAGAAAGAAAACGTACAAAATAGAGAGTAAGAGAGAGAGAATAAGAGAAAGAGAGAGAGAATAAGAGAGAGAGAGAGAGAGAGAGAGAGAGAGAGAGAGAGAGAGAGAGAGAGAGAGAGAGAGAGAGAGAGAGAGAAACAGAGACGGAGACGGAGACGGAGACAGAGAGAGAAAGAGCGAGAGAGAGAGAGAGAGAGAGAGAGAGAGAGAGAGAGAGAGAGAGAGAGAGAGAGATAGAGAGAGAGAGAGAGAGAGAGAGAGAGAGAGAGAGAGAGAGAGAGAGAGACATAGAGAGAGAGAGAGAGAGAGAGAGAGAGAGAGAGAGAGAGAGAGAGAGAGAGAGAGAGAGAGAGAGAGAGCGAGAGTATAGCATGTCTGTAATCCATTAGACCAATAGACCACGTGGCTGTTTGCCACGTGGCTCTAAGGCAATTTAGAGCCATCACAACAGCGAGGACTTAGATGACCACGTCTGACCCTCAATTCGCTCCCAGAAGTCATCCTGACTAGGTCAACACCAGCCTCAGGGTCCCCAGGGCTGGCTGGCCGGACACGCGACGCCGCACTCCGCTCGTGTGTTCCCCTACTGTGTTTTACTCTTCTATGACTACCATTTCTAGCCATTGTTTAGGTTTTGTGCCTCTTATAAACTGGTAGCAACGTGGTCGCTGCGGTCCTTTGGCTCGTCAACACGGACACAGTTTCCGAAATACGCCTCCCGCTTCCAAAACAATGTGATTACACATTTTGGGCCGTTTTACTTCTTTTCCCTCCTTTCTCCTCCCTTAAATATGATAAGCTGTATGTGCAGTCACTCTCACATGAGTTTTGTTGGGTAAAAGTGCTAAGTGACAGGAAATGGCAGCGTTCTCAATACTTTTCTTCTGACCTTAGATCGCATCACTGTGTGATCACGGTGTGTGGTTAACAAACATAAATATCGTTCATTAATTATTTGATTAATTTCTCTCATTATTAGAGATTTATTGTGTTTCAACTACAACGAATTTAACGCGTTCGTGATTTTATATTTATCACGAATATCATATCATTTATTTCTATTTTCATAGCACATTTCTCATCTTGACCTGACCTCGCTTTCTCTCACTCCCGGTCGGTTGACACGTGAGATGGCTTGAGAGACAGCTCGCTCTTCCCATAATATATATATATATATATATATATATATATATATATATATATATATATATATAATTGTTTGCACCATAGAAATATGTCTAGCTTTGCTACATTGCTCAATTTGCGCTAGAGTGGAGCTTGTAACGCGAATTTTGTATGAATCTATTATTTTGAGTATAGCGTTAATCTGACCCATATCATGGTGCACAGAGATGTCTGATATAACCCTGGGTTGCGTATATTGCCTAATAGATCTACGCCCCGAAGTTATTCTTTCGATCGGCAACTTTTACCCGAGTCGGTGTGTCCCACAGTCCATTATGAATGTAGGACTAGGGTTTAAGCTAGAATCGCTATTCGCTTATTAATCATGCTCTCCTCACCCTCTAGAAATCGCTTGCATGTTTTCGGTAAATATTGGGCGATCGTGGCATTCGTGATATGTAGATTCCCTTAGGGCACGTCGCGAACGCCCACCACAGATTCGCAGAGTAGAGCGGGTTATGTATAGATTTTCCCGGCTCGTTCAGTTCACCTTTTTCGTACGGCATTTTCGGTATAGCGATCCCCCGTCGATGAAGTCTGACATGCATAGCTAGACATGGCTACCTCAGCATTTCAGTATTTCTGACCCAAGAAGATTGCTTGCGAGAAAGCATGCGAATATTTTTACACGTCACCGTTCATTTGTGCGAAGATTCCGTCGTATATCATTGAATATTAAATTCAGAGTGGTAGTTGAAATAATTTTCTATTAATAGCATTGTTGATTTCTCACAGTATTGTTATATTGAACGTTAATCTTCGTGTTTGTGATTCATTCTTTGTGTGAGCTCATTCTCACTTTTATTCTCATTCACGCTTACTGTCGTTCACACACTCATTCACTCATCCACGTTGAACAAAAGACACTGAAACCTTTTCATTCAGTGTTTGTTGCTATCGTAGTTGTAGACGTAGAGATCTATGATGTACCTCTTTTGCCCGCGATTTTACATACATTTCTTCTCTGTGAAACGACAATTGGTTCCAGTAAATCCTTGTAGATTGCCGCTGTCGTTTCGCTTATCTACTCTTATGTCTATCAGAGACGGTTGGTTGTTCAAGCCAGGTCCATGCGAATCGCTACTGACGTCTCCCTCTCCTATTTTTCTTTTCCATTTTTGTGTGAGCAAAACACAAAACAAAAAAAACAAAAAAAAAAGCGAAAATGAAGCAAAGCGAACATTAAAAACGGCAAATGTATGAACAAAAATCGGCTGGTAGCATTTAACGCCCCCTCTTCTCTGTTGCCTCTTACTATCTTGGCCTTTACGTGTATGATCTGGTTCCCCGACCAGAAGCCTATCCCTGCCGCAGAAACGGTCACTTTAGGATGCTGTGGAAAGGACGTCATCGGAAGATCGCCATAGGCCTGCAGTCCAGGATGTTCGTTAGAGCAGGTATTAAGCCGCCCCATGATGTAGTGGAAGGGCGCCGCCTGCCGGGACGCCGGTAGATCCAGCGAAGAACCAGGAACTCGCCTGCGTAGGTACCAGTCGCCCCAGGATGCTGTGGAAGGGCTCCGCCTGCCTGCACGGCCGCAGATCCAGTCAAATTCCGGGAGCTCGTCAGCGCAGGTATCAGCCGCCCTGAGAAGCCGAAAAGGACACCTCCTGCCTGGATGCCCGTAGATCCAGACAAAGGTTACGAGGACGTCTCGTCGAGCACGCAGCCGAGAAAGACCTAGACGAGATCTGCAAGGACGTATGGACGAGTACGCCGCCGAGTTAGGCCTGGACGAGGACTACCAGAAAGTCTAGACGAGTCCGAAGTCAAGGAGGATCTGAGCGAGACCTTTGAGGACGTGTGGACGTCGAAGACGGATGGATTCGCCAAGGACCAGGAGGAAGAAGAGGAGGAACAGCCACGAACACAAGAACGAGATTACAGCGAGGCGTTAGTAGTGGCCGAGCGATATATGTCTGTTAGCCGTTAGGCCAACAGACTACGTGGCTTTTTGCCACGTGGCTCTAAGGCAATTTAGAACCAACACGCCAGTGAGTATGATTATATCTGACCACGTTTGACCCCGCAGTTCGCTCCCAGAAGTCACCCTGACAAGTTACCAGCCTCAGGACAAGCAAACAGGTAAGACACAGAGAGAGAGAGAGAGAAAGAGACGGACAGATACAAAGAAAGAGACAAAGAAAAGGAAAAAAAACAGAGCACACACACACGCGCGCAGTCTAACAACTCCCACAAAGTTCCACAATATCTGCTTACTCCCCGCCGTCCAAATATCCTGCAGCGGCGCTCGTCCTGCTGCCAAAACCTCAACCATGCATTCTTCCGCCACATCACCCCCTTCCCTCCCCCCTCCCTCCCCACATCAGCTGATTCGCTCTCCCTCGCACTCACAAAAGCCTTCCCGGAGCTCTTATTCCTCTTCTTCTTCCTTCTCCTCCTCCGCCATTTTCGCCTTCGTTCCCTCTTTTCTTTTTGTTTCGTTTAGTCTCGTATCCTGTTTCGTTTTCTTCTTGGTATTTACTTATCTTATCTTTCCGTTCTGTATCTTTGTTTTTCTTCTTCCTTTCTCTCTTTCTTACTTTCTATCTTTCCCGTGCCGTTTCTAGTTGGATTATTGCCTCTTCTCCCTTCCCTCTCTCATTTTCCGTTCATCCATTCCCTCCCCAGAGATTTTTTTGTGCTTTATGTAACCTACATCCTTTTTCACGAGCTTCTTCTTCTCCTTCTCTTTCTTCTTCCGTTCCGTCCGCAATAATACGATTTTCATGTTTCAACCAATTCGAGTTTGAAGGTTCCTGTCATTCCCCTGTCGTGGTTTTGCAATGAGCTGTCTGATTCGTTTCGCAGAGAGAAAGGTGATTAGGCATAGCCCTGCATAAAAAAAAATATGTATATGTATGTGTATCAATGTATGAATGTGTTTGGATGTATGTATGTGTATTTGGGTTTATGTATTTATGTATGTATGCGTGTGTGAGTGTGCTTGTATGTTTGTGTGTGTGTGTGTATGTGTGTATGTGTGTGAGTGTGTGTGTGTATGTATATATACATATATATATATATATATATATATATATATATATATATATATATATATATGTATGTATGTATATATGTATGAATGTATGTATGCATGTATGCATGCACGTATGTATGTATGTATGTATGTATGTATGTATGTATGTATGTATGTATGTATGTATGTATGTATGTATGTGTATATGTGGTTATGATGCATGTATTTATGCAGGTATTTACCTATACATGTATGTATTTATGCAGGTATTTACCTATACATGTATGTATTTCTATAAGTATGTATGTTTGTATGCATGGATATATGTGCATATATGTGAGAAAGTACACAAACACACGCAAACATATACACACGAAACTTTTGCTTGGCTTGCGCTGATGGAACAGCCACCTTCAAGGGACTGAGAGAAGACGCGTTTGGAAAAAAGGCACGAGAGAGGGAGAAAGAGAGAGAGAGTGAGAGAGAGAGAGAGAGAGAGAGAGAGAGAGAGAGAGAGAGAGAGAGAGAGAGGGAGGAAGAGAGAGAGAGAGAGAGAGAGAGAGAGAGAGAGAGAGAGAGAGAGGAGGGAGGGAGGGAGAGAGGGAGAGAGAGAGAGAGAGAGAGAGAGAGAGAGAGAGAGAGAGAGAGAGAGAGAGAGAGAGAGAGGGAGGGAGAGAGAGAGAGAGAGAGAGAGAGAGAGAGAGAGAGAGAGAGAGAGAGAGAGAGAGAGAGAGTGATTGCCAAGCATATAGGCAGGCAAACAGACAGACAGACAGATGGAAAGACAGAGTCAATAGCGAATGCACAACCTGATCGGAGGAAAGAGAAAGAGATAGAATGAGACAACGGCAGAAAGAAAGAAAATGTCGGAATTGAATCCGAGTGACCGAATTGAAAATTTAGTAATGAAAAAAAAAAAAAAAAAAAAAAAAAAAAAAAAATCTAATGACAATGAATTAAACGAAACTGTGTAAAAATGATACATACGATATCACGAACTCTTGTGAACATTATTATTGCTACTTCATAATAACTTTTATGTTACAAGATAAGCAAGTTCTGGAAAGTTACCGATAATTAAAAATCTAAAACGGGCTAGCGTAAGTATATAACACAAAAGATGAGCATATACATTTTTCATCATTTTTTCAATAATGGTCACATAAAACTATTCCACGTCTCAAAACCAGCAGCGGGAAAAAAAAGTAATAATAATGACAACGAAAAAATAAACTGGAAAAATGAGACTCCTGCAGCTCCATTTTACGACCAAGCAACTTCCTCCGGGGATCTTTTACTGGCTTTAACTCAGAAAAAGAAAGCATTTGCAAACTTCCCTCACGTCCTCAGCTTACTGACATGATATTCTCTGGGGTTTCGCCGTCTCTGATGTAACGCATTTTCTGCACCACTTCAGTATGTTCGATCTGCATTTGACTGATCGGAGACTTTCTTTTCTATCTGTCCGTCTGTTTGTTTTCTTGTTTGCTTGTCTCTTTGTTTGTTTG
>NC_061826.1:29926539-29931539 GCF_019202785.1 Penaeus chinensis | reverse complement strand
CTGTAGACTCACACATCGTCCTTCAAGGAAATCGAATATTAGCGTGGCCATTGCAGGGCGCCCTATCGGGGCTCTATTCAATCTCACCTAAGCCAAATTGAGGCAACCATCCAATGCGTCTCCCATTCTTTCCCAATCTGGTCCGTCCTAACCCAATATGACCTCGTCTAAAACAGCCCGGCCAAGGATAATATAATGTCCCCTTTGTTTAAATCGGGCTAGATTGACCATAGCAAAGATAAAGGGAAGTTGGATTATATCTTATTTCCAGATCAAGATGAAAGGGATATATACTTCAGATCTTGTCTTCCTGAATACCGGTCCAGACGCTATAATTTGGGTGAATTGTAGAATGTGTGTAACGATGAACGGGAATGGGCAGTTTACACGGAGATATGATAGGCTCTTTGGGACCAAATGGTGAATGAAGAGAATGGTGCTTGATGTGATAAACGGTGTGATTACTCACTGTAAAAGGGACACAGAGAAAGAATGCGATACAATTATAACAAACACGATAGCATCACAGTAGAGATACAATAAAGAAATACAAATATCTACCGTTTCCTATATGTACACCTGTATTATGTATCTTCATATGTACAACGCACTTTATGATAAGAAATTAATAATTAAAATACCATTGGAATCTAGTAGTGATGTAGTAACGACCACTTCTAGTGAGAAGAGACCATGACTAAAAGGACGAGCGGGGTGAGGTCAGAAAGCAAAGGTCAGCGAGGACGGGCAAGAATCACGCATTCCTCAGCCTATTGGTGCGTGTGGCTTCGAGCAAGAGCATGGTCCCACTAGGCAGTGTTTCTCTTCTCCTTTCTTCATAGGCCTATCAACAGGGCTTCGGGGCGGGAGGGCGGTTTAATGGGCGGATGGGGTCAGATGCCTTCTCCGGTAATATCCTTTTGTCACGAAAATGTACCCAACGATTATCCGTCTTCTTTCCCCTCCCCCCGTTCCCTGTATACCCATACACAGACCACCGAACATTTCCCTCATGCTAAATTAACTCTTAAGATGCAAAAATAAAATAGGTTTCTTTTAAATAAAACGGTACATTTTAACTTCATTCTAAATCATTAATCTCACATAATATGAAATCCTGTACCTATTTCGCCATAAAACAGCCATTTTTTCCGCATCTTGTAAAGAAGACGGACATGTATCCTCATAACTTTTCGATCTTATGTTCCTCGTCCATGCTAGTTGCAGGGACAAGCAATACCCAGCTCACCCCCGACGATTCCCTTCACTGCATACTGAAAAGGATACCAGGCAAGGATTTAGATTTATAGGCTATCGTTCGCAAATCGTTTGGTGGTATCATAAGCCCATTAAGTTAACTACGACGCCATTATCGCCTTCATCAAATCACGCTCTCTTTGCACCCTCGCCTCTCTAACTGCTCTTCCGTCTTCTATTTCTCTCGGTCTGCAGTTTTCTATCCTTTTTTTCATTTTTTTTCTGTCTGACCTCACTGTCACTGTTACAGTTTGCCATTCAGTCTGTCTGTTATCACTGTTATTATCATTTGTATTATCTCTGCTATTATCATTATCATCATATTCAAAAAGATAGTTTGATATTCATATAAATAAATAAATAAATATATATATATATATATATATATATATATATATATATATGATCATGATAAAACAGTAATAACGATGATGATAACAAAATATAATAATGATAATAATAAAATGTATTATACTAATAAAAACAATGATAATAATAGTTATAATATCAATAGTAATAATAGTAATAAAAATAATAATAATAAAAATAATAATGATAATGATATTACTACTAATAACAAGAGTAAGAATAAGAATAAGAATGAGAATATTAATAATAATCATAATTATAATAAGTGCTGATAATAATGTTAATAATAATAATAGTAGTAATTATAATAATACTGATGATAATGATAATACTGATAATACTAATGATAATGGTAATAATAATGATAATAACAATAATAACAATAATGATAATAATACAATAATAATAATAATAATAATAATAATAATAATAATAATTATGATGATATCAATGATAATTATAATTATAAGAAGTGTTGATAAAAATGCTAATAATGGCAATAGTAATAATAATAATAATAATAATAATGATAATAATAATAATAATAATAATAATAATAATAATAATAATAATGGTAATTATAATGATAACCAATATCACTGTAATTACAATTATAAATATCAATAAAATTATTATTATTACAATTTTTATTGTCTTACCATTATTACTATTATTATTATCATTATTATTACTATCATTAGTGATGCTATTGCCGTTGTTTTATTATTGCTATTGCTGTCGATTTTACTGTTATTATCATTATCCTCATCACTACCATTATTATAATCATCTTATAATAATTGTATTATAATAATAATTGTATCATTATTATCATCATTATTGTCATGATTTTCATTACCATTGTCATTACTATTATCGGTATTATCATTATTATTGTTACTAAACTATTACTACTACTAAAGATAATAATAATAATAATAATAATAGTAATGATAATTATTATTATTATTATTATTATTTTGTTGTTGTTGTTGTTGTTAATGATATTTTTTGTATTACTGTCATTATTATCATTATCATTATTACTGCTATCATAAGTAATATTACTACTACTTTTTCTGTAATTATCATAGTTTTATTTGATTACCATTATCATCATTAACATTACCATTATAACCCCAATTGTTATTAATATCATCATCAATACTTACTATTACTACTATCACCATTCGCATCTTTATTATTGGTGCTATTATTGAACTGTTATCCTTCTTTTTATTATTATAAGTAGTTGCAGTAGTATTGTTAGAATTATCTTTATTATCATTATTTTCACTATTATTTATTTCATACAGTTCGTTATTATTATTACCATTATTTCCATTACCATTTTTTTCATACAGTTTGTTAATACCATTATCATTATCAATATCATTAATATTATCATTATTATTATCATTATCATTATTGAGTTCTAATCGAGCCCCAATGATCTGAGATTAAAATGAAGGACATTCGCTGCAAAGACAAAGTCCCTCGAAAGAAAACACCCTCCTAGCCATTGTGATTGTTATTATCATTATCATTAATGTTATTATTATTATTATCATTAATGTTATTATTATTATCATTAATGTTATTATTATTATTATTAATTGTTATTATTATTAGCATCACCAGCATCATCATTATTATCAATATCATTATTATTGTTACTATATTATTATTTCTATTTTTTAATAATAGTACCATTGTTATTGTTACATTTATCATTGTTATATTCATAAACATCATTATTGTTATAATTATCATCATCTTCCCTATCATTATTATAAAAGAAAACACATTAGAATGAGACATGAAAGCAAATTAAAAAAACAAAGAGAAATTAAGATTAAGAAGAAAGGAATGAAAACAGAGCAAAGGGAAGAAGAAGCTGGAAGAGATGTATCCCGAACCAGCCCCAAGCACCTGGCCTCCTCACCGCTGGCCAAAGCCGGACAAATCCACCAAGCTTAGAAACCCACAATTTATTGATGCAGCTAATTCGATCTAAACCGTTAGACCTACCCCGGCTTTGCTTGGGATATATAACTGATTACTGTGTGTGTGTGTATGTGTGTGTGTGTGTGTGTGTGTGTGTGTGTTTGTGTCTGTGTGGGTGGGTAGGTGGGTGGGTGTGCGATGCAGAGAGAAAGAGAGACACGTTTCTACAATGTTTTTCTTCCATTTCAAGTTTTGTGTACGTGTGTAGTAACGCTGGTAATATGCAGAGCTTTATTATATTGTTATGAATATGAAAAATCGCATCAAATTGTTATGGATGCATAAAACTTTATTATCGTTCATTAGAGATTTTATGATTATGTTTATTACCCCGACAGATGTTTCCGACTCGTTCATAACAGTTTACATCTGTGTGCCTGCAATGTTTGTGCGTGCGTGTGTTTGTGTGTGTGTGTGTGTGTGTGTGTGTGTGTGTGTGTGTGTGTGTGTGTGTGTGTGTGTGTGAGTTTGAGTGTGTGTCTGTGTGTGTGTGTGTGTGTGTGTGTGTGTATGTGTGTGTGTGTGTGTGTGTGTGTGTGTTTGAGTGTGTGTGTGTGTGTTTGAGTGTTTGAGTGTGTCTGTGTGTGTCTGTGTGTGTGTGTGTGTGTGTGTGTGTGTGTGTGTGTGTGTGTGTGTGTGTGTGTTTGAGTGTGTGTGTGTGTGTGTGTGTGTGTTTGAGTGTGTGTGTGTGTGTGTGTGTGTGTGTGTGTGTGTGTGTTTGAGTGTGTGTGTGTGTGTGTGTTTGTGTGTGTGTTTGAGTGTGTGTGTGTGTGTGTGTGTGTGTGTGTGTGTGTGTGTGTGTGTGTGTGTGACAGACCAATACCATAACTGTCTGCTACACCATTACATTAGTCCTAAGGCCGGAATGAATCAGGCAACACTGTAATTCAAAGAGTGCGATCAGACATGAAGTGTATATTGCATGTATTCTCTATTGCTTCTACAGCTAGACTTTGTTATTCGTGAAATAGTCTCAACGACTTTCCAGTAAAGTGAATACATCTGGGAATGGAAATAAAGATATTGATATCCAGGCTGCTATAGACAGTATGCATATAAATATTTCTATTTACTCACTTGTAAAAGGCATTATCATTATTCTCTATTTTTTGCTGGCTTCCTTTCCTTAAGTGTGCACACCGATGGACATGAGAGAGGCATGGAAAGATTAAAACTGACAGCCGAACAAAGAAAGGCAAACAAAAAACGAGCCAAATAGATACAGGTAAAGAGAGAATGGAATGTCTGAGACGAGATCTTCGCGTGTTTCTCTTCAATATCACTGAATGATTCCTACGTTCTTCGTGAGCCCAGTAGCCTCGCACGCTGTTTCTTTATTTACACATTCCTGGTCACCAAATCATCCT
>NC_061826.1:29889039-29899039 GCF_019202785.1 Penaeus chinensis | reverse complement strand
TATATATATATATATATATATATATATATATATATATATATATATTTACATATATGCATATATATATATATATATATATATATATATATATATATATATATGTATGTGTGTGTGTGTGTGTGTATGTGTGTGTGTGTGTGTACATATATATAATAAATAAATGTGTATATATACATATACTTATATATTTTTATATATATATATATATATATATATATATATATATATTTATATATATACATATATACACATATATATGTATATATATATATATATATATATATTTGTGTATATATGTATATATATATATATATATATATATATATATATGCATATATATATATATATATATATATATATATATATATATATATAAACATATATATACCTCACCATCAGTCGAAGTCGACTTTGGCATAATTGACTCTGTCACTGCCTGAGGTGAAGCTGTTGCCCATGCGGCAGGCTCCCTCTCTCCACGCAGCTGATGGATTCAAAGGAACGGCATAGACCGATACAGTTTGGCACCAGCACCGTTGCAGGAGTTGCCAGAACGAGGTTATAAACGACAACGAACTGCCTTCGGGACTCCGGCTCCGGATTTTTCCTCAGGGTTGACTCCCGAAGCATTTTCATCTCATTGACGCCACACGGCAGTGGATTGTTTTGTATAGGGTGAACTCCCATATTATTTGACCATACACGGACTGAGCTACAAGACAGCAGTTAGTTTGTATAGGGTGAATTCCCATAGCTTTTGACCGCACACAGACTGAACTACAAGGCAGCAGTCGAACACCCCTATCGTATCTATGTTGGACTCACCCAATATATGCAAATCTGTGTGTGTGTGTGTGTGTGTGTGTGTGTGTGTGTGTGTGTGTGTGTGTGTGTGTGTGTGTGTGTGTGTGTGTACTGACAACTTGGCGGTGGTCCTCGACCGTGCCTCCTACCTGCAGAAGGCCCGGGACCTGTTGAATGACGCCTCTAGTTAAACACCCCCGTGAGCGCATTGCTGCTACCTTCCACCGTCGCCTTAAAGAGATAGCCTGTTTTCCGGAGGTGAATCTACCAGAGGTTCAACCCTTGATTCCCTCATTTCTATGGCCTTCCTGAAACCCATAAGCCGGCCGTGCCTCTGCACCCCATCATCTCCTTCCGGGGATCTGTGACGCACCCTCTTGCGGTTTGGCTGGCGAAGTCTCTCACTCCCCTTCTTGGCACCTTCTCTCCTGTTCACCTCCGCCACTCTCAGGACTTCAGCTTCCGTATCCGCGGTGTCTCGCTGGCAATCATGATGAGCTTGGATGTCGACTCCCTGTTCACCAAGGTCCCGCTTGATGATATTCTCGCTTTCCTTCAGAGGAGGTTCCCCCCAGTCTCCCTTTGCCCACCGACGTCTTCCTCCAGCTGATTCGTCTGTGTGTGGAGTCTAATTCCGTTTCCTTTGAGGGGTCGCTTCTACTCTCAGACATAGGCTTTCCCCTCTCTCCAGTCTTGGCAAACCTCTTCATGGAATTCTTCGAGTCTGAGCTTCTCCCTTCCATCTCCCTTCGTCCTTTGTTTTGGCTGACGTATGTTGTCGACGACAGCAAGCACCCTTTCTTGGAGACTCTAGTTCATCGGTCTGCTGACCACTTCTTCCACATATGCAGGAAGCCCATGCATAGTGGTATGTACAGTTGCGGAATTATATTTCAGTGCACTTGCTGGGTCCCACTTTTGTACATCTGGCAATAACATCGATGTGGACACAGAATAAATAATATTTTTTTTATATGAATAAGGCGAAAACCTTAGACTGTTTGTAACAAGGAGTATGGTTGATAGATAAAAACAGACCAATTGATGAATTAGTATTTATTTTTTGAAACTACGTAAGCCATTTCATCTTTCGTTTTCTTCAACAAGTGATACAAAACATAAAGTATTGGTTATCAATAGCATTTTTTTAATACGATTTCCTGGAATTGTTTGTTTATCGACATGGCAACACCCAGGGAGGTTAGGCAGTATGTTCTCCTTTCAGTACAACAATTTTCAACTATAGCTGCATATTTCTTGAAACATGACAACGTTTCTTTCTTTAAACATTTATGTGAACAGCGAGTGAGTGAGTGAGTGTATGTGTGTGTGTGTGTGTGTGTGTGTGTGTATGTGTGTGTGTGTGTGTGTGTGTGTGTGTGTGTGTGTGTGTGTGTGTGTGTGTGTGGCATCTATGGAAATACTAAGTCAATACTTGGTGATGAGTAATGTATAACCTGTATAATTCGTTTCTAATGCTAAAATCTCACAATAGTTTTCTCAATTGTTATTCCATTAGTCCTGGCGTTTCTCTGAGGAGTCGTATCCACATTTGAACAGTCGAGCGAGAAAATATGCGTTTGCTTGTTTCAACTCGAGGAACTACTAGCTGGGTGGTTCCAAGGAGAGTGAATATCAAAAGTCTAAGAACTTACTCCCAATACATATACTTTACGATATCTAATATCTTGAAAAGAAATGTTAATTCTGATGAAATGGGCAGTTCATCTCGCGCTATACTTTTATTTGTTATTTATTAATTCTATTTCCTTTTTTTTTTTTTTTTTTTTTGTCAATGGGCATCCGTTTACACTATATGCGTAGGTGTAGATAAAAAAAAGCATACTTGCGTTTTGTTACAAAATCAAAGTATTCATAATTATCCTCATATGTTTTTTTTTTGTCATATCCAAACACTGATTTATTAAACAAAAGGAACTGAATATTCTTAATATTTTATTTAGAATCATTGTTTTTACAATTAATGATTTGGACTCCTTCTCGCGAAAAAAATCAGAACATGTAGTTAACAGAAAAAAAATATATAGATATACATAAATAAGCATATATATGGTTATATATATATTTTTTCTTTGCCATAAGATTCAGTAAATCGAATAATTGGTAAGATGCTTCATAATTTTGAAGATTTTTTCATATCGGTTTATTTGTAAGAAAAAAAAAGGTAATTGTTGTAGAAAAGAAAGTACAGAACTGGGGGCAGCCATACTTATTATAACAATCTATCGTTATTCACAGCCTTGTATCGGAGCAGAGATGACATGCTTATGAGATGTCCCCTATTTCACCGTAACACTTTCCACTCCCTTTTACCATGGTCTGTTAGCAAGTGGGGTTCTTCATTAGGCTTTTCCCAAACATTGACAATATTCGGCCAAACGTTTTTTATCGGGTTTGAGTCACATACCTTGGTTGGCCGCGGAAGGACTTCCATGTGGTTTTGGTCAGCGAACCACTTCGTTCTTGATGTGTGTTATGGGCAGTTTATCCTGCATGAATATGGTTGTTTCTGGGAAGGGCCGAAGGATAGCAACGTGCTGATAGGAGGATCATTTCTTCTAACAATTTCAAAATACTCGTCTAAACTGAATTTCCCTTCTTTTTTTCGACGAATTCACCAACACCATACATGAAAATCCACCCCAAGTATTATTGGTTACGAGGCCGTTTCATAGATATGTCGCATGTCACATCTGAAAAGTAAGTAATGATAGATAATCTGAACATGAAATATGATGTATAGGGAACTATCATATATAAACATATATATTTATCAAAATTTAAACCAAATCTATGAACAAATTGCAAAAGGCGATGCTTTGTCAATGTCTTTTGTTCAACCTCTCTTTGATAATAATCCCATCTGCATGTAGTCGTTTTCTTCGCCGGGCGGCTTGTTAGCGGGAGTTGTAGGTCTTTATAGGAGCTTTAGCTGCATTGGTGTAGGGGCATCCGGAACAAGGGCGGCCGTTCAGGGTGCCCTCCTCCCACTTCATTCACCTGTACCATCGAGCGGGAGATACTCGGCTCTTTGGTTATTTCACTGAAGAGAAATTGCTTTCTCCCATCCCAATGACGCGGCTTCTGTTTGTAATTTCAGACTGCCTTGCGTCCATTTGAAAAAAAAAAAAAAAGTGACAGCTTGGCAGCCTCGTTTTCACCTCGGATTTCCCATATGTTATTATGGCGTCATGTACCATCGGACATATTATCTTTCTTGTTTAGTATATATAAGGATTTGCCGCGAAACTAATATTCAGGAATTTATGAAGTTTTATTATTATAAAGAGTGTCAAATACACGATTTCGTGTTTTTTTTTTCTTCTAGATGGTTCCTTTTTCTTCAAACTACAAAAGTTCCGGGTGAACAAGCAAGCGTTTAGATGACTTTTCGCACATCGGGAAATAAGTATTTATATCTTAACCATATTACGAGTATGTATCAAAGCTTTGACATGCACTGACAAATAAAAGGGAAATATAAATTACATACGGGTCAGATAAAAGCAGAGCGAGATTAAATTGTTTACTGTTTAGCTACTCATCACCAAATAATGAGTTCGCATTTATATAAACACTGCACACACACACACACACACACACACACACACACACACACACACACACACACACACACACACACACACACACATGTATTAATGGTGATAACCAATACTACATGTTTTGTTGTCACTTATTTCAAGAAAGCAAAAGATGAAATGACGCGTGGTTTCCAAAAATAGATACTGATACTCCTGTTGGTCATTTATGTTCTACCAACCACGCTCATTCTTACAAACGACCTAGGGTTTTCGCCTCATTTATAAAAATACAGTTTACGCTATGTTTAAATCAAAGTCGCTGCCAGATGTACAAAAGTGGGACCCAGCAATTGTACTGAAATATAATTCCGTAACTGTACATACATTTGTTGTTGTCACTTTGCTGTTCCTCCGCAGCCTCCGCATCTGTGACCCCCAGCGTCGTTCGTTCTCCAAACTGGGCTATCCTCGTTATGTTCTCGATGCCGCGTTATCCAGGGCACGGTGTACCTTCTAACAGGACTCCTCTCCTAAAAAGACTCCTCACCTGCCCGTCCTCAGCCTGCCCTACACTGAGGAGATCTACTTTCTCCGTCGCTTTCTTCACCCTCTCAGCTGCAGGCTGATCTTTCGCCAGATGAACACTCTCAGTCGCAACCTGGTCCACACCAGTCCTCCCTCTACTTTGTGCCTCCTGTGATAAGCAAAACTTTGGCGAGACTAATCATCTGATAGTCTCCTCGCTTCCCACCTCATCCTCCGCCTTCTCCCTTATGCCTGCCACCCTGCGTATAATCCGCCTGTTACCTCCGACCTGACCTAAACTCCCTTCGCTTCCGTTTGTCTGTCCTCACCTGCCCCGTGTTACCGCGTTGCCTGTCCTCTCTCTCTCTCTTATACCCCTTCCCCTTTTCTCTTTCGACCTAAAGAGTGAATCCAGGTGGATTTCGAAACTGTAATCTCATTTTCAATAAATCTAGTTTTTTGCAATGTGTTTTTTTACTACCTTATATATATATATATATATATATATATATATATATATATATATATATATACAAATATCTATGTGTGTGTGTATGTATATATATATATATATATATATATATATATATATATATATATACAAATATCTATGTGTGTGTGTGTATGTATATATATATATATATATATATATATATATATATATATATATATATATATATATATATATATATATATAAAGAGAGAAAGAGTGGATGAGAGGGAGACAAAGAGAGAGACAGTGGTGGAAAGAGAGTCACAGTAAGAGAGAGAGATAAAGAGAGAAAGAGAGTCACAGACAGACAGAGAGAGAGAGAGAGAGAGAGAGAGAGAGAGTAGGAGAAAGAGTCACAGGAAGAGAGAGGCAGACAGACAGACAGAGGGTCACACAGAGAGAGAAACAAACAGATAGACAGAGAGAGACAGAAAGTTACAGAGAGAGAGAGAGGCAGACAGACAGACAGACAGACAGAAACATAGATGCCGAAAATGGTAAACAGATATTGTAACAGATATGCGACCCATAGATAGATAAGTAGATTGCTATATAGATACTTAAACAGACAGACTGAGTTATACATACACATACCATTATATAGACAGACATAATCGCTGTAAATGCGAATAAACTGTCCCAGACGCATAGACTACACGGTGAACTTTATCCAAATAAATGACCCCCATAAAAACTGACCCGAAGTAAATTGCCGCAGGAAATCAGAAAATCGTATATGAGGCGAAATCAGTAAGCATTAACGGACATCACGTCTAATGAGGAATATTTCTCTCTAAGTGGGTCATTTCAAGACATTAATGAGAGAACTTGGATGCTAAACCTCATATAGAGGCTCTCTGACAAGTTCCGCGAAATAACTTGTATAGCTGCTTAATTAACATTGCGTGCATGTCTTAGCTGGTTAGGATTGGTAGGGGAGCATGTTGGGGTGGGATGGGGGGGGGGGGTAGATGGAGGGTTGTGGAAGAGAGAAATGGCGGGGGTTGAGGTGCAGACGGAGGAGGGGTTAGGAAGAGAGGGAGGAAGGTTAAGAAAGAGAAGGAGGAAGGTTAAGAAAGAGAAGGAGGAAGGTTAAGAAAGAGAAGGAGGAAGGCTGAGGAAGAGAGGGAGGAAGGTTGAGAAAGAAAGGCAGAGAAAGAGGGAGGAAGACTGAGGAAAAGAGGGGAAGATTGAAGAAGAGAAGGAGGATGGTTGAGAAAGTGAAGGAGGAAGCCTGAGAAAGGTTGAGAAAGAAAGACAGAGAAAGAGGGAGGAAGACTGAGGAAGAGAAGGAAGAAGACTAAAGAAGAGAGGAAGGAAGATTGAAGAAGAGAGGGAGGAGTGTTGAGAAAAAGAAGGCGGATGATGTGGAGAGGGAGGGGTATTGGGTTAGAGAGGGAGGGGTATTGTGGTAGAGAGGGAGGGGTATTGGGGGTAGAGAGGGAGGGGATTGAAGTAGATAGATAAATGGGAAGCGAGGTAGAAAGAAAGGGAGGTTGAGATAGAAGAGGAAAAGAGGATTGAAGATGGAGACCGGGATGCTGAAGAGAGAGAAGGAAGTTGACGAAGAGAAAAGAAGGGTTGATCAATAGACGAACGATGGTAAGGGTAGAGACGTGGAAATCGAAGAGGGAGGCAAGAAAGAACTGAGCAAGGGAGGGTGTCAGCATGGGATGGTTGGACGAAGGGAAGGGAAATTGGGGGAGGAGGGAGGTGGGGTTGAAGGAAAGAAGGGTAGGAGGCGGGTAGGGGGTGGAAGACACTAATATGATTAATGTTTCGCTTCCAATGATCGTGTCTATATCTGGGAGGAAAAGAGGGTGAGGGATTATTTATCTTCGTGTTTACAAAAGCCTTGTCTGCTGGAGTTTCTATTTCTTATTTACAAAGAAGACAAATAATCATTCTCAGTTGATGAAAAGACTGAATGTAATAAATGAAAATTATGTCACCATTATCATCATTGCTATCAGTATTGGTGATTATGTTGTCGATATTATCGCTGTGATCAAAGAATATCCATTATAGCATTATTATTACTACTATCGTTACTATCATCATTGGTAATGATAATTACAATAATGATAATAATGCTATGATTATCTTTTTATCTTCCTTACTGTCATTATCAAGTTTAATATTATCATTATTATAACTGTTATCATTTTTGATAATTATATCATCATTATCCTTGTTAAGATTTTGCTATCATTGTTATCATATTATCATTATTATCATCATCTTTATCATTGTTATTATTATTATTATTATTATCATTTTCATTGTTATTATTACTGTTATTATTATCATTATTATCATTATTGTTGATGCTTTTATTACTACTGTCATATATACATATTTTTCATTAACCTTATTTCCTTTATCATCGTTACTGTTATTATCACTATTACTATTTTATTATCATTTTTAGTATTGCTGTTACTACTAATACTACTGCTACTAATTTCATTATCACTGTCGTCACTGTCATTGATATTATTATTATTATCATTATCATTATCATTATTAATACTATTATTGTCATTACTATTATCATTGATATCCCGTCTAGTTTTATTATCAATATTATTGATATTATTATCATTATTATTAACATTCTTATCATTGTTTTTATTACTATAGTTATCATTATTATCATTAAAATAATCCCTTCCTTAGCATTATCATAATTATCATTATATTTGTTATTATTATCACTCCCTCCCTCTAACTCCAAAATCTTCCTTTAATTCCCTCCTCCCCTCCTATTTTAAATCTTTATCTGTTCTCTCTCACTTTCCTTTTCATCCTCCTTAAACTCACCCATCTCCTTCGCTCCCTTATCCTCTTCCTTATCTCCCATCCCCCTTTTCTCTGAGCCCTCTCTCCCTCCCCCCTTATCCAACTCTTTTTCCTCTTTAAGTCCCCTCCATTTCCACTTTGTGTCCTCTTTCCTATCTCCTTTTTCTCTTTAAGACCACTACCCCCCTTTTCCCCTCCCCCCTCTTTCTTATCTCCTTTCATTTCTCCTTCCCCTCCTACTTCCCCTATCGGATAGTCATGCAAATGATGAATTTCCATAAACTGGCGGTCTAACTACTTCTATACAGTGTACTTGCCCCGAATAATAATAACAATAATAATAATAATAATAATAATAATAATAATAATAATAATAATAATAATGATGATAATAGTAATGATAAGAATAACAACAGTAATAATAACATCAAAAATAACAATAATAATTATTATAACTATTACTAGCATTATTATTATTATTATTATTATTACTATTATTACTACTACTATTATTATTATTATTATTATTATTATTACTATTACTTTTACTATTATTATTATTATTATTATTATTATTATTACTATTATGTTGTTGTTGTTGTTGTTGCTGTTGTTAGTAGTAGTAATAGTAGTAATAAAATTAGTAGTAGCAGTAATGGTAGTCATGGTAAAAGCAGTATTAGTAGTAGTAATAATAATTGTGATAGAAATATAAAGAGACTAAATTCCTAAGATCATTTTGAAAAAGCTATATGTAAATATTTAAAATTCATGGCTAAAACATTTTTTTTAAAACTCAAATGAATAATAACCTTCGATCTTTTTTAAATTCAAAAAGAGCAAAGGAAGAATACAAGACTAAAGAATAACATGAAGAGAGAAATGGAAGGCAAGAAGAGAAGGTAGAAAGGGGCGTCCTTATATTCATGAGTTTTTCCCTTTTTTCCCTCCCCCTCATTTCCTCTCGTCGCTCCTCGAAATGTCAGTCGTGTTTATTCATCATCTGCAGTTATAGATACATATGGTCGTTCTCCTTTCTTTCTCCCTTTCTTTATCCGTAAAGGAATATTTTTTTCCCCCTGAAACGCACCCGCAATAACAAACTCCCCTAAGAATATTCCCTTGTCTGGCTATACCTCTGAAAGCGCGGGGGAAAAATCGCTACCCAACCTACACACATACAGCATTTTCTCCCCTAAAAACATTCGCTTTCCCCCCGACACATAGACACGCTTCACAAAGAATTTCGAGCTAAAATGTCAGATTTTACTTTGTGGCAGAAGCATGATTTTCTGGAAGGTGTCCAAGAGCAGATATAAAAATTGTAAAAGGAATTCCTAGCTCACTGTAGTAGAATGAAGTCAACATTTTGTGTGCTGCGCATTTTACCCTATGTAGGTAAAATGCGCCTAAAGCTTACCCTACACTGTTTTCCCATCATGCTTGGCTTTGTTTCTGTTTTTGTGCGTATGGTTGTTTGCGCGCGCACGCACCCATGTACAAATACGCTCACACACACACACACACACACACACACACACACACACACACACACACACACACACACACACACACACACACACACACACACACACACACACACACACACACACACACACACACACACACACACACACACACACACACACACACACACACACACACACACACGACCACACGCACACACACACACACATATATACACACATACACGCACACACACACGCACATACACACACACACACACACACACACACAGACAAATACACACACACACACTCAAAGGGAGAAATAAACCCTGATCCAAAATATC
>NC_061826.1:29884039-29886539 GCF_019202785.1 Penaeus chinensis | reverse complement strand
TCCCATACCCATCGCTTCCCCTCTCTTACCCCTTGCCGCCTCTCTCCCCTTGCCTACACCTCCCCTACCCCTCGTCTCCCCTCCCTAACCCCTGGCCTCTTCCCCTCCCAGCTATCAAGCTGAAGGGCAGGACAGTGGTCGCACAGGCCCGTCTTACGGTAGGATTAACTACAAAAGTTTCTAAGATAATCAAAACTTTTCAGCTCCTGAATGGTTCTCCGACTGAAAGAAAGAGATTCATGGAATCACTTTGTCTCTGTGGAGTAAGGAGCTTTAGGTCGAGGTCAGGGAGATTAAATGATGGATTGTGAACCTTATTTGCATTGCTGGTTGGGTTCGTGCGGTGTGTTGAATGGTGATTAGACAGGTAAACCTAAGGACTTTGTATGTATATTGAAAGTTTTTTAATATTTTCTTTCTTGGAAATTCAATAACAAATATGCTTCAATACAAAAAATAATAATAATAATAATTAAAAAAATTATAATCCGAGCATGTGCTGATCAAGCATTACTTTTATAGAGGTGAGCTACATACTTACACACACACTCACATATGTGTATGTGTGTGTGTGTACAGAGAGAGAGAAAGAGAGAGAGGGGGGGGGGGAGAGAGAAATATAGAATGAGAGATAAAAAAGAGGGGGATAGATAGAGCTTTCGAAACAGCCAGTGGCTTTTGTTATTGCGAGTAGCTTTGTCTTTCAACTATGTGCAATGACTGTAATAAATTGCATCATGTGACTACCTTCCCTTTTCTTCGTGGTCGTCCAGTGAAATGATTTGTAACTTTAAATGTTGTTGGTTCTTCTGTTTTATTTGTTATAGATCTGTTAGAAATTGGCCATTTTAAGGTAATACGTGAATATATCTTACCTTATTTCGGCTGAAATTTAAAACGAAAAATATTTTTTAGTTTTGTTTTTCATTTAGATGTTAGTATATTTTCCTATTTCTGATTTTAAAAGACACACCACACACTCTTCTTAAACTCTAAAGCCAAAATCACTCCGAATACACCGACAGAGACGGAGACGCAAGCCAATATTCTCACACTGGTGTCTGGCAGATGCCGAAAAGCAACAACACATAAATCCTACACTAAATTAGGGAATTAGAGAAACAGACTGTGAAAGTGTGTCGTTACTGACTGCATGGACTCATTGAGATACTCATAAACAAACAATAACTGATACATAAATATATATATATATATATATATATATATATATATATATATATATATATATATGTATGTATATGTATATACATATGTATATATGTATATACATATATATATGTTTGTGTGTGTGTGTGTGTATGTATGTATGTATGTATATTTATATGCATATGAATACAAATATATATATATATATATATATATATATATATATATATAAATATATGTGTGTGTGTGTGTGTGTGTGTGTGTGTGTGTGTGTGTGTGTGTGTGTGTGTGTGTGTGTATACATATATATATATGTGTGTGTGTGTGTGTGTGTGTGTGTGTGTGTGTGTGTGTGTGTGTGTGCGTGCGTGTGTGTGTGTGTACAGCTGTATATATGTATGTAAGAATGTATAACTGTAAATATACACACGCAAGCACACACACACAATACTGTGCGTGTCCTTTAAACACTTACCCCCATTCCCTTGACCCATAAACAAAAAGGAACAATCCGGTTTAGCGCCAACAAAAGGTGCTTCCACCTTGCCGATTGTCATGACTGTCAAGGACTTAGCAATTTTCACTTAGTAATGATTCCATGATTTCATATCATGGCCATAACAGTGCAAAACAGTTCATTAACAACAAAACGGCTCGTTTTGCATAGAAAATGTAGATGTTTTGTATTGCTAATGGATCTTCATGCTTTTCCATTCAGTAATTGCACCTCTTGGATCCATTGCTGTTGTTGATGATGAATATGATGAAGATGATGATGGCAGTAATGATAATGATGACGATTAAGACGATGAGGATGATAATGATGAAGGTGAAGGTGAAGATGATCATTATGGCGATGATAATGATTAAGGTGAATATGATGATAATGGTAAATATAACGATAATAATGATGACAATCATCATAATCGTTATAGTAATGCTCATTATTATTCTATTTTATTGCCATCATTATTTCCTCGGTTGAATACGTTTCTTAGAAAACTACAATCACACCCATACAAACAAGCAAATACAAATGTCAAAATCACACTATTCTTTCATACTTCTGCCTTTGTCTCCTCTATACATTTTTTGCCTCTATTCCTGATTTGCGGTGTCTCTTCTCCTTCTTTCTTCACTCCTTCCTTTTCTCCTTCGTCTCCATTTCCTCCTCGCCTTCACTTTCACTTCTCCCTCTTTACTTTCTCTTTTCTTCCTCACTTCAGGTATCTCCCTCTGCATTTCCCCTTCACCTCAGTTCTCCTTCTCCCCTCTTTCGTCCCAACTTTTCCCCCTCTAGTCCCCCCCCCCTGTCCTTTGCCCTCACATCCCC
>NC_061826.1:29836539-29839039 GCF_019202785.1 Penaeus chinensis | reverse complement strand
ATTTATTTCAATAGGTTTATTATTATCTCAATTATCATCATTATCATCATCATCTTTTTTTATTAGCATCATTATCACTATAGTATTATCATCCTCCTCGCCATCATCAAAATCATTATCATTACTGATATCGTCCTAAGCGATATTACTGGTAATGTAATTTTCATACTTATTGCTTTCATTACTCTAATAATTGTTATCATTATCATCATCGTTAATACAATTCTTATAGCAAATATTGTTATCATTCTTATTCCTATAATTACCATTATCATTATTACTATTTCATCATTATCATTGTTACTAAAGTAATAGTTATTATCGTCATCCTTATCATTACTAATATTATTTTAGTTAATATTATTATCATCATTACAATCTTTATTATTTTCATTGTTATTATTATTATTATTATTATTATTATTATTATTATTATCATTATTATTATTATTATTATTATTATTATTATTATCATTATTATCATTATCATAATTACTATTATCATTATTATTATTGCCATCAATAATAATGATAATAATCATAATAATAATAATAATGATAACAATATTAATAATAATAATAATGATAATAATAATGTTAATAATAATAATAATAATAATAATAATAGTAATAATATTAATAATAATGACAATAATAATAACAATAATAATAATAATAATAATAATAATAATAATAATAATAATAATAATAATAATAATAATAATGGAGTATTAATAATAATAATATTATTATTATTATAATTATTTATCACCATCATTCTTATCATTATTATTATTTCCATAATATTATCTTTATAGCCATATTCACGCTTATCTTTATCATTTATATTATCATTAATGCTATCATAATTATTATCATTATCATTATCTTCACTAATGATGTTATAGCCATTATCATTCTTATTGTTATCATCTTTTCATAGTTGTTATTATCATTATTAGTGCTTTAATTCTCATTATTATTATTATCATCATCATTATTATTATTATTATTATTATTATTATTATTATTATTATTATTATTATTATTATCATTATTAATATTATTATTATTATTAATACTATTATTATTATTATTATTACTATTGATATTATTATATTATTATTATTACTATTATTATTATTACTATCACTATTGATATTATTATATTATTATTATTGTTATGATCATTATTATTATTATTATCATTATTATTATTATTATTGTTATTATTGTTATTATCATTATTACTATTAGTTGTAGTATTGTTATTATTAATATGAATATCATTATTATCTTATCCTTTTTATTATTATCACTGTCATTATTATTATCAATTCTATTATTATAATAATAACAATTATTATTATTATCATTATTATTATTATTATTATTACTATTATTATTATTATTATTATTATTATTATTATTATTATTATTGTTATAATTGTTACTAATACTGTTTTTTCTATTATCACTGTTATTGCTGTTGTTATTGTTATTGTTATTACCATTATCATTATTATTATCATTATTACTATATTCATCATTTTCATTATCACTATTATCATTATCATATTTTGATTATTACTAACATTATGGTGATTATCATTATCGTTTATATCATAATTATCATCCTTATCAATAATGTTATTATTATAATAATTATTATTACTATCATTATTATTATCGTTATATATACAGTTTTGTTGTTATTGTTATCATTACTATTATTATCATTATTATTATTATTATTATTATTATTATTATTATTATTATTATTATTATTATCAATATCATCATTATTATCATTATTATTATTATTATTATTATTATTATTATTATGATTATTATTATTATTATTATTATTATTATCATATTATTATAATTATTATTTCTGTATTATTATCATCGTTGTCATTACTATCACTTTAATATTATCGTTATCATTAATTTTTTTTTCCATTATTGTTATTATCATTCTTAATATCACTATTTATACTATGACAGATATTATCACCATCATTTTTGTTACTAATCATTATTGTTATTATCATTATTACTATTTTTTTTATTGTTATCAATATTCTTATTATTATAATAATATCATCTTTATTGTTATCTTTATCATCACTATCATTTACCTTTTTTTTCTTTATTATCATCATCGTTTCCATTTTTATTATTCTTATTTTTATTATTGTTACTATTCGTATTCTTGTTCTTATTATTCATGTTATTTGTGATATTATTTTCCTTATCAGTATAATTATCATCACCATTGTTATTATATTATCGTTATTTTTTGTTATATCTTCATTATTATTATCTTCATCATCATTATTATTATCATTATTATTGTTATTATTATTATTATTATTCTATTATCATTATTATTGTTATTATTATTATTATTATTATTATCATCATCATCATCATCAATATTGTCATTATATTATTATTATTATTATTATTATTATTATTATTATTATTATTATTA
>NC_061826.1:29824039-29829039 GCF_019202785.1 Penaeus chinensis | reverse complement strand
GAGTGGAACGAGGAATAAATCATTGGGCGAAGTCATAAAGGCAGAAAATCGGATGAAGAATAACTCGGATGTGAAAGCGTCGGAAGTTTTGATAATAGAAACATGATAGATGTTCGAGGAGGGCGATAAAAGAGGGGAAAGCGGGGAGGAAGAGAGGTGAGGAGAACGGAAGGGCGGTAAGAGAAATCGAGAAGAGAGAGTGAGGTAAGAGGTGAATGGAATAAGAGAGAAGTTGAGAAGATTTAAGCAAATTAACAAAGTGGAGATATAAAAGTCAACACTGATGGGGCACAATAAGGAGGAAACACGAGAGGAGAAAGAAGCGAGTGCACAAGTCACTGTGATAAATAAAGACGTAGGGGAAGGAAGGGAAATGGAAGGTAAGGAAGAGGACGCAGCTCACGTGAGGGAAGGGATGGGAGCAGCGAGTGTGAGGGAAGAACGAAGAGGCAAAGGAAGCCACGGGACGGGCCATCCATTTCGTGATTTCCAGTACCTTTTGGTATGCAGATATATCTCCACTTGCCGTACTTCCTCTCCCTCCCCCCTTTCCTTTCAACTCTCCCCCTTTTGTCTTGCTCTCTCTCCTTCGTTTTTGTGCTCCTCCTTCATCCTCCTTGTCTCCGCGTGCCTCTCCTCCTTCCGCCTCTCTTCCTCCTCTTTATCCTAGGTTCTCCTTGGTTTCTATCAGCTTCCATTTCCATCCCGTGCGCCCTTCAGCCATGCTCTGTTTATATCACGCGGCAATTTCCTCGATCGCCTCCATTCCTCTTGCTAAACCTACTTCTCTCGTTCATTTAATTCTTATCCCCGACACTCCGTCTTTGTCCTTTTGCGCGGACACCGTTCTTCATTTGTCTCCCCTTCCGCTCTTCTTTCTTTGTCGGTTAATTGGCCCTTTACGTTGTATTATTAGTTTCTATGTTCTTCTTTTGCCTTCTGTCCAATTATTCCCTACGTTCGTTTCCTTACCCTCTCCCTTCCGTGTTCTATCTTTTTCCTTGTCTCTCTCTCTCTCTCTCTCTCTCATCATTTTCTTCTCTCTTTTCCCGACTTCCATTCTCCCCTCTCTTTCGTTTTCTATTACCTCTTCACCTTGTCTTTCTCCGACTTCTTTACTTCCCTCCTTCCTCCTTCGTGCCTTGTGCTCTTTTCTTTGTGCTCTTTCGTCCCTTGTGACCTTTTCTCACCTTGTCCATTTCTTATCGCTTTCTTTTCCTCACACCTTTCCTCCCATCCCTCCCTCCCCAAGCATCTGTTTCCCCCTCGCCCTCTTTTCTTAACCTTTTCTCACCTTGTCCCACTTCCTCACGCTCCCTTCTATCTCCTGCCACATCTTTATTTCCCACCTCTCCTCCTCCTTCTCCTTCGTTCTCCTCTTGACCTTTTCTCACCTTGTCCGCTTTCTCATCCCCCCCCCCCCTTCGCCCCAACCCCCTCTGACTACCTTGTCGGTGATGGAACACTTCCAAAAGATTGGAAGATTCGCGTCATCATTCACACGCAGAAAACTTTAAAGATTTGCAGGTTATGACAAATGGGCAGCGATAGGTGGGCGCCGGAGCCTCAGGGGGTAAACGAGGGAAAAGCAAGAGCAGTTTCTTTTATTCTTTTTTAAATGTTTTTCTTTGTATATGTGTGCGAATGCAGATAGATATAAATTCTTCTTTTCCTCTTTTTAAATTTACTGACGTCACCGGCTAAATAAAGTGAAAGTTTTATTCAGAGATAAATATGAATATATATATATATATATATATATATATATATATATATATATATATATATATATATATATATTTATATACATAACATATGTATATATATACGTATAACTATATAGATAGATAGATAGATAGATAGATAGATAGATAGATATAAATAGAGATACAGATATAGATATATAGATATATGTGTGTGCGAAACCATGTATGTATATATATGTATATATATATATATATATATATATATATATATATATATATATATATATATATATATATATATATATATGTATATATATATATATATATATATATATATATATATATATATATATGTGTGTGTGTGTGTGTATGTGTGTGTGTGTGTATGTATGTATATATATATGTATATATATGTATATGTGTATATATATATATATATATATATATATATATATATATATATATGAATATATATGTATATATATGCACACAGACACACACACACATATATATACACACATATGTATATATGTATATATATATTTATATATATATATTTATATATATATATATATATGTGTGTGTGTGTGTGTGTGTGTGTGTGTGTGTGTGTGTGTCTGTGTGTGTGTGTGTATATGTATATATATATATATATATATATATATATATATATATATATATATATATATATTTATTTATTATATATGTGTGTGTAGACATGTATATGTATATGTGTATATATATTTAGAATATTCTGTTATTATTGATAAGAAATAGACAGGCAGCTAGATAGATTAACAGATAGCGCTTGAATCCATAAATTAATTCCACTGGTATATATTTTCGCTGTTCTCTTCCTCGCTCCTTTTCTCTCCATCCTGAAGGCTTCCTCTCGCCTTATTCCATTCTAAATTCTGCTTTTAATCATTTCCCTGCTATTGCTGTCCATCTCATTTGCATACAGACAAACTGAGACTAACACAGTTTACTCCATTTAAGATTATATCGAATTTCCAGCGCCATGGACCGGACGTGCGAATATTGAAAAGGACGGAGATAGGAGAAGGACGAAAGGAAAGAGGGAGAGGGTGAAGAAGAAAAGAGGGGAAGGGTGCAGAAAGAGGAAGCAGGTGAAAAGGAGCAAGAGGACAAAGAAAGAGCGAGAAGATGGAGAGAGAGAGAGAGAGAGAGAGAGAGAGAGAGAGAGAGAGAGAGAGAGAGAGAGAGAGAGAGAGAGAGAGAGAGAGAGAGAGATAGAGGGGGGGAGAGAGAGGGGGCGGGGGGAGAGAAAGAGAGAGAGCACAGGGAGAAAACAATAAAAAATAAAAACGGGAAGAAAATGATACAAACAAAAAATAAAAAAATAAAATTCAAGACGAGAACGAATACAAGAGAAGCAACGAGAACGAAAACACAAACGTAAAGACGAAAGCCATCGAGAGCGGGACACCAAGAGCAGACAGCAAAGATAGAAACAAATCAACAGACAGACAGACAAAGGACACAGACGAAGAAGAAATGAATGAGAGAGCAGTTATTGCATCTCCGAGAAGACAAAAAGGAAAGACAGAAAGAAAGAAAAAGAAATACACCTTGAGTGTTGACGAAACCCTGTGCGGCAAAAGGTGGCAATGACTTCGAAAATGAACGAATCGGGAACAGAGCTCCGTCAATGGGCGACCAATCGGGATGGGGAGAGAGTTGTATAAATCGTCTGGCTTGTGCGATTTTCTTTTCCTTATTTCTTGGGAGGTGGGGTACTTGGCTTGGAATCTGGCTGGGTATTATAATGGTGGGATTCGTATCTATGCATTGCTGTTGTCATATCTAATCATCATTGATATTGTTTTAAGTATTATCATCAGCCCGAATATAAAAGTATCGCCATTATATGTACTAATATTATTACCATCACTGTCGCCAATTTCATTATCAATATCTGTTTAATACTTCCATCATCCTTGTTATTCAAATCATCTTTATTATTGCTACTACTATTATTGTCATCATTTTTACTATAATGACCATTATTACAATTCATTTTACAATACAGGAATATGTCTAAATGTTAGGTTATAGTTATCAGTTGAATCTATAATATACTTATTAACGATTTACTATCTAAAAATATATTAAAAAGGAACAGTCAGATACGACACACGGAAAATGTTAAATTGTTCATATTCGATTACTTGTGGCTCTGCCTCAGTGATATAAAAAAACGACACCACAAAACTGTAAGTTACCAGGTGGTCAAAGTATTCGTTATGGCAAAGAACTCTAGTTGAATTTGCAATCTGATGAACTGCTAAATTAAATCATGCATGTTCAGAAACTAAAGAAAGATAAAACCTTTCCCTTAAAATGGTATTCAGAATACTTGTGCAAGTTATATATCATGTGGAGCATGATTGGAAATGGGTCTGAGATTTGTATGCCTGCCTTATGTATACTACATATGCGTTTCAGCACAGAGATACTATCTGTTTTGTTGATATTTTCTCGTGAATATTGACTGATTGGCTTCTGTTACTTTGATAACTTCTGAACCAGTATGTATCAATGCTGTCATATTTATTTACTAAGGAGGATTTTGTGGCTGAGATTGTCAAAAGCTTTGGATAAATCACAGCGTAAGTTTATTTGATTGTTGTCTACGTTCTCATAAATTTTATTTATGATCTGTAATAATGCCGTGTCAGTAGACAGCTTACTTCTGAAGCCATGTTGGGATTTGGATAGTAGGTCATTCTCAATTGGTCTGTTACGATTTTCTTCGTCTGTGTCTCTGGATTTCGAAATTGGTGTTATTGTGCCATGTTTTCAAAGTGACTAGAGATGTGTTAATGATAACCGTTTGATAAAAAGCCATTGCAGGTAGACTGTCTCTAATAAAGCGAAAAGCAATGATATCTGCTCCCATAGCACTAGTTTCACGGAGGTGTTTTGTTAAGATTATTGTGTCTATTTTTACAGGCTGTGGCCTGAAAGTATTGGCTTGTGGCCTTACCCTACCTGTATTTTGCTGAGATATGGAAGCGTTTGTTAGTTTGTATGTGAGTTGTCCAATTCTAGCGAAGAAATCGTTAAATTTATTTGCACTAATTCTGGTGTTTAGATGATCTCTGTGATGTTTTTGGTTTGGTACATGTGTTTTAACTATTTTCCATGTCTCAGCAGTCTTTTTTCCAATTTGTTAATTTATTTCTAAAATAATAAGTTTTAGTTCCTTGTATTAGTGATTTGACATTTTTCTTTTTGTTTAAAATTGTCTTGGAGTTCCATGTTGTGTCT
>NC_061826.1:29816539-29819039 GCF_019202785.1 Penaeus chinensis | reverse complement strand
ATAGTAAGAATTAGAATAATAAGGGTACTAATAATAACATTTATAATAAGTAGTATTAATAATAATAAAAATGATGACAGCAACAAAAGTGATAATAGTAATAATAATAATTATTGTATAAATGATGGTAATAATAATCATAATAATAATATCTATAATAATAATGATAATAATAATAATAATGATAGAAATGATAATGAAGATAATAAAAGTAGTAATAATAGTTATGAAAAGAAATACAATTATACAAATGCATAATAATGTCGATAATCATAAAATATTAACTGTAATTATATGGGTGAAAAATCATGATCAATAATAATGATACTAAAATAATGGTAATAATGAAAATAATAATAATGATAATGATGAAACTAATAATGATGATAATAATATCAATAATTATAATAATAATAATTATTATTATTATTATTATCATCATTATTATAGTATAATAATAATTAATAGCAATAATGATAACTAACAATGATAACTATGAAATAACATTAGGTATGACAATAGTAATAATAAGAATAATACTACTAATAATAACGATAATAATAATGATGATAATGGTCATAATAATAATGAAATAAAAATAAATGATAAAATAATAAATAATAAAAGATAATAATCAGGATAATACTGACGATGATAATGATAATTTTAATAATAAAAATAATAACAGTAATTATAATAATGGTAATTATAACAATAGTTATAATAATAATAGTGATAGTTATTATAATATTAGTAAGGAATGTAATAACTGCAATGATAATAATGATAAAAAAAAAAACAATAATATAATAATAATAATATAATATAATAATAATATAATATAAATGATGAAAATTATTGTTAGTATTATTATAATGATAACGTAATGATAATAAAATTGACATTATTCTTTATATTCATTCTTCTTATTTTTTACATAAATAAATAATAATAACAATATTAATGGTAACAGGAAAAAATAGAAGTAGTAGTAGTAGTAATAATAACAACAACAACAACAACAACAACAACAACAACAACAACAACAACAACAACAACAACAACAACAACAACAACAACAACAATAATAATGATAATAATAATAATAACAATAATAATAATGATGATAATAATGATAATAAGACAACAGTTTCGAAATCCTCCTGGGTTTCATCTTCAGCTCTGAAGAGGAAAAGGAGAGGAGGGAATCTGAGAGCGAGATAGTAGATGCAACGCGTGAACACAGGACTGGTGAGGACAGGTGAACAAAGGAGGCTTGATCAAGTCGAAGGATCAGGCGGTCTATGAAAAGGGTGGACAGCATAAGGAGTAAGCAGAGGATGTGAGAATCGAGGAGAATGTCGGCAGGATAAAACCGCTGTTAAAGCTGATATTAGGCGTAGCTTGATTAAGGAGTATTCCACCAGTCTGCGGACGTGGACATCAGAGCAAGGAATGATAATTCGCGCCACTCACCAAGAGGCCGTTTTGCTTGTGGTCCCTTGATACATTGTTTTTATGTTGAGACAGACGCTTAGTGAGACTGGCGCCTGCTTATCACAGGAGGCACAAGGGTACAGCATAGGTTCCTTGTGCGAGTAGAGGAAGGGCTAGTGTGGATCGGTTGCAACAGACAGTATTGACCTGCAGTTCCGAGAGGGAAGAGGGAAATGGAGAGAGTACATCTCAGTATTGGGCAGGCTGAGGATGGGCAATTAAGGATGTCGTGATAGAAGGTACGCCGCGCTCTAGAACGCGACATTGAGAACATCAGGAGGTAGCCCAGATTGGAGAGATCGATTTCCTGCGTCGTTCATTCGTAATTGTGATTATAATTGTAATAATAATAATTATAATATTGGTAATGAAAATAATGGCTGTATGATGATGTTGAAAATAATGATAAATACAATAATAATTATAATAGGTATAATGATAATAACGATGACAGTAATAATGAATATATTAATAACAGTGATGATAATTAACATAATAATAATGAAAAATGAAGAAAAAAATGATATTGATAATAATGATGATGCTGATAATACTACTGATAAAAATAATAAATAAAAATGATAATGTTAGTACTGCTATTACCATTACTATTAATACTAAAATGTAAAGTAATAATATTTATTATAATAACAATACTACTATTACTATTACTACTATTAATAATAATTATGATAATAATCCTGATAAAGATCATAATAGTTACAGTGATCTTAATTATAGTAATGATGATAATGATAACAATAATGATAAAAATTATGATATCTATAAGAATTACAATGGTAGAGTGATAACAATAAGAATTATTATAATAATTAGACGAAGGAGAAGAATGTTAATGATTATGTCAGTAATAATAATAATTTAATAGTGATTATTATTATTATTATATTAATAATAATGGTAATACAACTAATAACAAAGAAAATAATAATAGTGATAAATATGATGATGATGATGATGATGATGATAATGATAATGATAA
>NC_061826.1:29794039-29804039 GCF_019202785.1 Penaeus chinensis | reverse complement strand
ACCATAATAATCATATTAATAACTGTGATAATGACAGTGATACCAATACCGATAAAATTGAGGATTATATTAATGATAGCAATAATAACAATAATAATAATAATAATAATAATAATAATAATAATAATAATAATGGTAATGATACTAATAATAACAGTTATAATAAAAGCAATAATAACAATAATGACACAAATAAATAATAATTTTGATATTAATAACAAGAATGACATAATAATAATGGTCATAATATAATAATAATGATAATGATAATGATAATAATAATTATTATTATTATTATCATTACTATTATTATTATTATTATAACATTAATAACAATAATAATAATGATAATAATTGTATTAATAATAATAATTGAAATATTCATTAAAACATTATGGTGACGTATATATCGTTGACAGTGATGTTTATAAAACGGTATAACAAAGGGAAATAATTAAATTCCAAAGGTAAATTAAAACAAAAAAACAAACAAAAAAACATAAGAATGTACGTTACAAAAAAGATCATTAATGCCCTACAAATCCTCTATGATGATTTGACTTGAATTAGAAAAAAAATAAAAAGCAAAGAGGAACTTAACAGTGATTTAGCAACTCTTGATAAAAACTTTTAAGAGAACGTGTTTTTCTCTTTCTTTTTTCTCTGCTGCCTTAGAGGTAACTGGAATTGAACGACACCCTTATTTCCTTATTTTTTGTTCTCCTCTGTTTATCTTCGTATCTTATTCATTTTTAAAATTCTTTTTTTTTTTCCTTCTTCTATTTTCATCTCAATATCCATCATCTTTTCACTAGTTTTATACTAATCACTTTTGGCTATATTAATTTGTTTCTATTCATTTCCTTTTTATCTCTCTCATACACTCTTTCCTTATTAATTTTTTTTGCGTTTCCCCATTGTTATTAATTCAGTGTCTATTCTTTTTCCTTCTCTTTCTTTTATTGTTCCTTATATATATATATATATATATATATATATATATATATATATATATATATATATATATATATATATATAATATATATATATATATATATATATATATATATATATATATATCCATGAGCCTGTTTCTTTTTTAAAACCCTTTTTACGGTTTCATTAATTGGCTGTCAATTTTCGTTATTTTCACGTTTATTTTATTTAGTTATTGCCTGGCTTCCATGAGCGTTTTCTTCTTTTTTTTCTCTTTTCGTATGATATT
Source organism: Penaeus chinensis (assembly GCF_019202785.1). Classification (NCBI taxonomy): domain Eukaryota; kingdom Metazoa; phylum Arthropoda; class Malacostraca; order Decapoda; family Penaeidae; genus Penaeus; species Penaeus chinensis. The sequence goes on along the minus strand of NC_061826.1, from coordinate 29,802,814 downwards.
TCTTCTCGATTTCCCACTTTCCCCATCTTTCCTTAATAAATTTCCTGCTTGTCGTCTCTCTCCCTTCTATCATGTATTTCATATTCTTCTCTCTCCTTTCCTGTATCTAATTTCCCCCATCGTTTAATTCATTTCATATCTATTCTCCATTATCCAAATTTGTTCTCTCTTTCGTCACTCTTTCCTTTTCTTTATATTATTATTTTCTTCTGTGACCCCTCCCCCCCTCCACACACTCACATCTTTTGACTTATTTGCTACCCATCCTCCATTAGCAATTTTCACCCTCTCGTTGCACCGGATTCTCTTTGGCCGCTTGAGAGAGAGAGAGAGAGACTCGCAGATGATAAGTGACTTTGGCCATTAGGAGCGAGCGGCGTTCAACCCTGAAGGATCATCCAGTTGCAGAATCCTGTGAGGAACGAAAAACGGCCAATGGCAGGACGCCCTGCGAAAAGAAAGGGGCGTATGCTTACTCCTTTTTTTTTTTTTTTTTTTTTTTTTTTGATTTTGCAGAAAGAGAGAGCTTCGTTTTACATCAGTCGAAATACGTATCACAAGAGAAAGGGTTTATATTAGATTTTTCAATTTAACATAATCTTGAATCACATAAGAAAAGGTTATTATCTCATTATTATTATTATGTTGTGTCTTTTTTTTTTTTTTTTTTTTTTTGTCTTTTTAATGTTTATTCTGTTTTTTTTTTTTTCAATTCAACAGAATCTTGAATCATGAAAAAAGAGCTTATTATCTTACTATTCTTTGTCTTCTTCACTTTTATCATCACTTTTATTTTCTCTTTCACAGTCACAAGGAATGCTGGAGAAGTTATTGTATTTTCAAATTAGATTAAGATTTTGGAAACCCTCTCCATATTTCGCCTATTCTCTCCAGTTTCTTTGCTTTCAGTGCAGACTTATCTGTTTCTATCTTTCTTCCTCACCCGTCCCTTCTCTCTTGCTCTCTCTCTCTCTCTCTACTTAATTTAGCGCACACAGTGCTTTCTCCTTTGTGCTGTCTTTGACATCATTTCGTTGTCCCTGTATAGCTTTTCTCTGTGTCCGCAAAAATATAATAATTGTTTGTTTGTTTATCTGTTTATCCATGCCCCCAATTCCAACTTTGTTATTACTTTTTCCACATCCTTCTTTATCATATCCCTTTGTTCTCCTCTCTCCTCTCTTCTTACTTCTTGTCCTCCATTTTCTCTTCTTTTTCCCATTTCTCGTCCTTTTTTTTCTTATCTTCCCCATTCCCTTGCCCTCGCCCTTTCCTATTCTATCGTCGTTCCCATTGTCTTCATCCTCTTCCTTCTTTCTCGTACCCCTCCTCTTATTCCTTCCCTCTTCCTCCTTCTCTGTTCCTTTGTCCTCCTCCTTTCCTAGTCCTCCATTGCTTCTTTCTCCCTTTCTTTCTATTACTCTTCCTTCTTATCGACGTTCTCCTTCTCATTCCATTCCTGTTTCCTTTCTCCATTCTCCTTCCTTTTCCCTGTGCTCCATGACGGTAGTTTCATGACATACATTTTCCTCCTATCCCTTCCGCCCCCCCCCCCCCCCATCCGACCCGAATTCCTCCCCTGACACGAACTCCAGCCTTCTTTTGCCTCGAAGGAAAAAATAATTAATCTAGGATAAGTTATCTGACTCCCCCCCCCCCAACACCCCCCCACACCTGCCCTTTGTGCGCCTTCCTTTCTCTTAAAGCCTTTACCGCCCGATCTTAACTCTTTTTTTTTATCGGGATTTTCTCTTCTTTTACACTTCCATTTTTCCTGACAAGTTTAACTGTATCTCAAGATTATATTCTTTGTGAACACACACTCAAATTACTCTGTATACACACACACACACACACACACACACATATATATATATATATATATATATATATATATATATATATATATATATATACATGTGTGTGTGTGTATGTATGTATGTATATATATGAATATATATATATATATATATATATATATATATATATATATATACATCTATATATATATATATACATATGTATATACATATGTATATATATAGAGAGAGAGAGAGAGAGAGAGAGAGAGAGAGAGAGAGAGAGAGAGAGAGAGAGAGAGAGAGAGAGAGAGAGAGAGAGAGAGTGTATATATACATACACACACACACACACACACACACACACACACACACACACACACACACACACACAACATATATATATATATATATATATGTTTTTCACATATATTTCTTCATCCTTCTGTTAATTTACTAGTATGCTTGCATAACACAGTCAGAAAAACGATAACACCAAAGACAGGTACCCCCTGAGTCCTTAATTCTAACGCTTAACTTCAATAAGGGAAGTGATCCAGAGAATTCAACCGTCGAAGTAAATAATTTTCAGTTATGAGCCAATTTCTATCGGGGAAAGCCACATACACGTGCATAGCAACACAAAGGAAGAAGAAAAATAAAGCCTCATTTTTTACCTAAGTGTCCTCTCTCCGTCGAGGAAAACTGCCACACCCACAGACACACATAAAGGAAAATAACCCAAAACTACACGACTGATATTTCTTACGCAATAAGCCCAATTCCCATCGTGAATCCAGCTCCGCAAAGAACACTCAAGTCCATATGACTGAATTCTGCAGAATGTGGCTGGCCAGCTCGGTAGTTTTCGCCAAGGAAAATCAACTCAAATCTTTAGATTAGCCTTTATTTCTGTATGAGTGTGCTTGCGTGTATGGCCGTATATGTGTGTGTGTCTATGTGTGCGTTCGTGTATGCAATTGTGGGTGCATATTCAACTTAATGTAGGTATCATCATTAATCCCATTACCATTAACATTGTTATTATTATATTAGTAGCAGTATTATTGTTATTACCATCGCTATGATTATAAAATGTTTGTATCTTATTAATATAATCATTATATTATTCAGTTTATGCTTATATCCAACTGATCAATCATACATCTGTTCGTCTTAACGTTACGCTTACATTTTACGCCTGAAATCTTATCCTGTGTGACTGTGGACTGTCAATTATGACCATTATTGGTGTTATTGCTATCATCATCTTCATCATAATAATCATCATCATCACCACCATCACCACCACCGCCACTGTCGCCACCACCACCACCAATCATTATCATCATCTTCATCATCATCATCATCATCATCATCATCATCATCATCATCATCATCATCATCATCATCATCATCATCATCATCATCATCACCATAATCACCATCATCACCATAATCACCATCATCATTGCTCTCAGGAAAATACACTTGCATTGAAGTAGTTAGACTGCCAGTTTATGAACATTTTATGAACTATTTACATGACTCTCCAAGAAAGAGGTTGAGAAGGAAGTAAAGGGGGAAGGAGAAGGGGGGGGAGAGGGAGAAAAGAAGGGGAAGGGGCTGTAAAGACAAAAGGGAGATGTGTAAGGGAATTTAAGAGGAAGGGGGGATGCGTAAGGGGAAAGAGAGGGGAAGGGAGAGGAGGTTCAGAGAGAGAGAGAAGAGGGTGAGGATAAGGAAGGGAAGGTATGAGGATGAAAGAGGGAGAGAGAGGAATGCTCAGAAGCCAAAACATCCTATGGCATAGAATGACAGAAGAGTATAAAAAGAAAAAGAAAAAGAAAAAAGAAAAAGAAAAGGAAACGATAAGAAAATAAAATAAAAGGGAAAAATGACAAGAATATATGATGGTGATGATGATAATGATGATGATGATGATGATGATGATGATGATGATGGTGATGATGAAGAAAGAGTAGATATAAGGAGCAGAAGGAGAATAAGAACACGTATCTCGACTGAAGAGAATACTTAGGTTTGAAGATAAAGGAACGGTTCACGGAAGAACGCACACAGAAAGAAGAATGAAAAAACGTATTCTTTAAAAGATTAAGGTGCTTGTAAAAAAAAGATGGAAAAAGAACGTTAATGCTATATGATAATATGATACTTAAGTACCCGAAGCGTGGAAGTGGAAACAGGAAAAAAAAAAATTGTGTGAAAAGCGTTCATACCTCTCTATCTCTCTCTCCCACTCTCTCTCTCTCTCTCTCTCTCTCTCTCTCTCTCTCTCTCTCTCTCTCTCTCTCTCTCTCTCTCTCTCTCTCTCTCTCTGTCTCTCTCTCTCTCACTCTCTTCCCTTATTTTCGTTTATCCATATTTTTTTCCTCTCTTTCTGTCTATCACATTCTCCTTTTGTAGCATTTCTTCACCTTCCGCTCTTCTTCTTTCTCCCTGCATCCCTGTTCCTTCTTTACATTTTTAAAACCTTCCCTGAACCGTTGTTTATTCTTTCCTTCCCCTTCTCTCTTTAGTCTTCTTCCTATCACTTTTTTTCTCCTGTCCTCTATTCCTTGTTTCCTTCCATCTCTCGCCCTTCTCCTCCATTCCCTCATTTCCCTTTTTGTATGGCTGACTGTCCAACGCAATGTCTACCTGCTCCTCGTTGTCTACCAGTCCATTCATCTCTCCTTTTCTCTATGTTTATATTTATCTTAGTGCCTATTTCTATATCCATATCTAAAGTACTTGTAAATCTACCTTAATTATATATATATGTGTGTGTGTGTGTGTGTGTGTGTGTGTGTGTGTGTGTGTGTGTGTGTGTGTGTGTGTGTGTGTGTGTGTGTGTGTGTGTGTGTGTGTGTGTGTGTGTGTGTGTATGTTTGTGTGTGTGTGTGTGTGTGTATGTGTGTACATATATATGTGTATATATCTGTATATATATGTATATATATGTATATATATATATATATATATATATATGTATATATATATGTATATATACATACATTTATAGCTGTATCGCTATCAATGTAACTATACAAACATATCTATATTTATTCGTCTTTCCCTTTTTCTCCATTCGTGGCAAACAAACTAGTAAAGGAATCTAGCTTCCGGGATAACGATTGGCAGCTGACCTTGCGCCGTCTAATCTTCACTTGATTCTGAAGGTGTTTTGATCAAAGCGGCTTGTAGAGCCCCTTTCCAATCAGCGGCGGTATATGAACGAAAGGGCTTGAGGAGATATTGACCATTGTTTGACTGTCTTCTGTCTTTTAATCATTCTCACACTCTCTGCTGTCAATTGTAAACACTTAATCTTCCCTTCTGTTGTCTACTGAATGCTCGCTTTTAACCTTTGCTGTGTTCACATGAAAATTTTATGTCTCATTGTCTTAACAATATTTCCGTCAACAAACAGGAAAAGAATCGACCACTGAAAATAGCAATTTTACCTCTATGTCCAGGGAGTAATGTCAAATGGCCGAAGTCTGGCTTCCAAATTAAAAGTATTTAACGTTATTTACAGACAACTAACTATTACACAAGCCAACCAGGAAAACATTGTCAGCGACCTGTTCAGCGTTTTAGTCCGGTCAAAGGATTATGTAATTGAACCATTCGTCTACAGGACCTCACTGACAACGGGAACTAAGGTATAGAAGTATCAAAGACAGGTATCAATAGCCACTGCTTAGGAAGCAGGACGTTTCTACGGTGCGTAATAACTTTTAAGATTACATTACCACTGTCTGCTCTTTTCTACAGAGTACGTTCAGTGACGAATTGTTAAAAAGAAATGCATGTATATTTATAAACCTCATGCTTGTAAATTAATTTCAATAAATATTAATTGTATGTTTAAAAAATGATAAGATAGTAATAACAATGACAATAAAACTAAAAGTAGTAATAATGGCGATAAAACTAATAATGATAGTTATGATGATGATAATAGTAATAATAGTAACAATGATAAAGATGAAAATGACTATAAATATGATAAAACTGATAATGATTATAATAACAAGGAGACAACAAAAATGAAATAAAGATAATAATAATAATAGTAATAATTATGAGATGATAATATTAATGGTGATGATGATAATAACAATAATAATAATATCAGTAATACTGGTAATAAAAATTATGATGATAATATTAGTAATAATAATGATAATGATTATGATAATAATAATGATAATGATAATAAGGATAGTAATAGTGATGCTGCTGATGATGGCAATAATAATAAAGATAATGATGATGGTAATGATAATAATGGCGATAATGATAATAACTATTGATAGAACCAATGATAAAATTTATAATGATAATGATGATAATAATAAAATAATAATTACACTGATAATGATGATAATAATAAAATAATAATTACACTGATAATTATAGTAGTAATAACAACAACAACAATCATAATCATGATAACTGTGATAATGATAATGTATTAGTAATAATGATAATGCTGATGATGATAGTAATAGTAACAATAACAAATAACAATTATCATAATGATAGCTATAACTGTAATGGTAATGTTGCTGATAATGAATATACTAATATATAAGATATAGATGCGCTCAAAATACAAGCACACATATTACAAACACACAGAGACACACACATACACACACACACACAGCAAACACACGCGCACACCTAATGACAGTAATGGGACTATTATTTGAAGTAAAAGTAGTAGTAGAAGTACCAATAATAATAACAAAAGTAGCATAGATATGGTGATGATAATGGTAAAGATTATAATAATAGAATAATGATAATTATTAAAGAAAGAAATAAAATAAATAGAAGAACAACTACAGTAACAGTTACATGGACAAAAAACAGCAATAATGATGATAGTTATGATAATGATAATAATAATAATAGTAATACGAAAACATGATTAATATGATAATAATAATAATAATAATAATAATAATAATGACAATAATAATAATAATAATAATGATAATAATGATAATGGCAATCATAATTATATTGATAATACTAATAATAATAATAATAATAGTAATAATAATAATAATAATAATAATAATAATAATAATGGCAATAATAATGATGATAATGATAATGATGATAATGGTATTCATAATTATATTGATAATAATAATAATAATAATAATAATATTAATAATAATAATAATAATAATAACAACAATAACAGTAATGGTAATAACAATTTTGATAATAATAATAGTAATAATAATAATAATAATAATAATAATAATGATACTACTACTACTACTAATATATATAATGATATGGATAATGACAGTGATATTGGTGATAATGAAAATTATGATAATAATAATAACAAAGATAAAATAATGATAACAAAATTAATGATAGTAATAATAAAAAGAAATTATAATATTCGTAAAATTAGTAATATTGATAATGAATGTTCATAAAAAATAACGATGCTGCTAAGAAATATAATGATAATATTGATAATTACTAATGATAATAATTTTAAAAATTATGATAATAACTGTAACAATAGCAAAAGCAATGGTAACAATTATAAAAATAATAAAACACAATTAATAATGATGTTGATTAATAATAGAAAATGACGATCGCGCTAATAATGAAAATGTTAATACTGATGAGGATATTGATGATGATGACAACTGTAATGATAAGGACTTTAATAATGATAATGGTAACAATGACAGTAAAAACAATTATAATAATAAAAATGGCAATAATGATACAACTCACACTAATACGCATACGAATAATGATAGTAATAAAGATGTGATTAGTACTTTTTGTAACAGTAAAACTCCTGGTATTAATGAGGAAATGAATAATGATGATAATGTTGTTGATGATGATGATGATAACAACGATGATAATAACAATGCTAATATTTATGATGGTGATGAAGTTGATAGCGATGGTAATAAAGATAAAAATGACGATGATGTTGATAAAAATGATAGTAATAATGATAATGAAATAATGATAATAAAAATAAATAGTGATAGTAGTAGTAATAATATTAAGAAGATAGTTATGACAATCATCAAAATCATGACTTACAATGTAAATGATAATACCGATAAATCGGTAATAATAAATATATGATTTTATGATGATAATGACAATAATGATTATAATATGGTGATAATACTAGTAATAATGATAATGATAAAGATTATAATGGTAATGATAATAACAACGACAATAAGAATAACGAAGAGAGAATAATATTAACTGACGATAATGACAATAATGATAAATAACAACTTAATTAATAACAGTACAAATATACAAGAAAAAAAACAACGATGATGAAAAAACATGATGATTGCGATAATGACAATAATAATAATAAAGAGGATAATGATAATATTAACTGTAGAAATATAGTTAATAATATCAGTGATAATGACAATAACAATAACAATATGGTACTGTAGTGCTTATGATTGCAATGATGAAAAATTAAAGACAAGAAAAATGATAATGGTAATTATAATAGTAGGGATATATCAATATTGATAGCAGTGATTATGACAATAATAATAATATATTGATAGCAATAATAATAATAATAATAATAATAATAATAATAATAATATTAATAATGATAATAATAATAATGATAATAAAAATAATGATAATAATAATAACAATAATAATAATGATATTGATAACGATAATTATAATGATAATACAAATATTAACAAGGATAATAATAAAAATAATAACAATAATAATGATACTAATGATAATGATAATAATAATAATCTTTCTTTTTTTTCTCTTTCCATTTTCTTTTTCTATTACTTCTTCTTCTTCCCCTTTTTCTTCTACATTTTATTTTATTTTTATCGATTCTCAATTTTACTTTTTTTAGCATCTTTTACTTTCGGTAAATTGTCGTTCTGTTAAGTACAGTAAT
>NC_061826.1:29774039-29776539 GCF_019202785.1 Penaeus chinensis | reverse complement strand
AAAAATGATGAAAATTATAATAATCATTATAAGCAAAACTACAATCACAATAATAAGATTATTTGATATTTGATAATACTGATGATGATAATAATATCAGTAATGATAATCATAACAAGAAAAAATGATAATGATGAATATAATGATAATAATGATAAGAATAATGAATAAAATCATGATAATTGCAATAATAATGGTAATGCTAATGATGATTATAAGAAAAACAACAATAGTAGTAATTAAAATGATAATAATATCAACAATAACAATAACAATAATTACAATGGAGCTAATATTAATATAAGAATGATGATAATCATGATAAAAGAATGATGATGATAATAATAGTGATATAAAAGTAATTTTACTAACAGGAAACAGTAACAAAGCACAACAATGACAAAAGCTATAGTAATAGTAGCTAGTTGTTGGTATACTTACATGTTTCTTGTACCCAAGGATTTGAGTATTATATGTTATAGTTATCTTTCGAACGTGTCAACTCCGATTCCTTGAAGATTACTACCTGCAATACATGATAGTCTATGGATGATCGTATGTATGACAAGTAAAAGAGTCTCGCAATATTGATATTGATACCATGGTCATTACCAACAAGTGTCCTAAGTGGCTTCAACCGTTCCCATAGCCTTTTCTTCAGGTTTATGATGAACTCTGAATCAATAGCAGTAACCCCAAGGTATTTGTATTGATAGCAGAGATCTAATCAATACCATTTATATGAAACCTTGGCATTGTGCCTTGTTTTTTTTTTTTTTTTTTTTTTTTTTTTCTGTCGAGGTTATCAAGCCACACTCAGTAACCCTTGCTGAAAGTATATCTAGAATATCTTGCATTCTCTCCTTGGATGAGGATTTCATGCAAATATCATCGGCATAACAAATATTGGAAGCATTGCCCTCATGTTGTATAATGCATGGGACTAATTACGTCTCCCTGAGGTGTGCCGAATTCAAACACTTTTGTATGTGTACTCTTGATACACCTAAAGAGAACCTGAGCCAATCGATTTGACAGATGCATTTGAATCCATATTAACAGTAAAAAAGATAGTAAAGATGATAATGATAATAGTAACAACAATAATAATAATGATAATGATAATGATAATAATGAGTATAATGATGGTAACAATAATAATAATACTCCCAGAAATAATGGTAACAGTAATGATAATAGCAAAAAAGCATGCTAAATAAAACAGATACTTAGAATGGTAAGGGAAATGATAATGATAGCATTGATAATAATAATAATGATAATTAAAATAATGAATGACATTAATAATACTAAAACTACTACTACTACTAATAATAATAATTATTATTATTATTACTATCATTATTATTATTATTTTTTAATATTATTATTATAAGTATTATTATTTCTATTATAATAAAAATAATAATAACAATAATATTTATAATAAAAGTAATAATCATCGTGATAATAATAAAAATAATAGCAACAAGATAAACAAATTATATGATTATGATAATGATTATTATTATGATGATAAAGAAATGATAATGAAAAAATAATAATATTAATGATGATAATAATAATAATAATAATAGCAAAACATTAACGATAATAATAAGGATAATAAGAATGGTAATAACAATGAAATTGATAATGTTAATAAGGATAACAATATGATATGAACAACAGCAATGATGAAAGGTGAAAATAATGTTATGATAATAATAATGATAACAATAATATCAGCAATGATAATGATAACAAAGAGATGACAATGCCTATCTCGACTATCATGATAACGATAATAGCATATATGACAATGATAATAATTATTTTAAAAAAATATAGCGATGGGTAGCGAAAAAACTAAAAGAAAATTGTAAAGTAACATACGGGTGTGAGAATTGGTCAGTCAACAATGATTTAAAGAACAAATTATCATCACAAATCAAAGAGAGTGACGATTTGTCAAACTTCCTATTACTTCTCGAAACTAAAATAGAGCGATAATATGGTCTCATATATTTTGGAAATCACACATAAAGCCTTTTCAAAAGATAGATTGACTAACAAGTCCAAAAGTAGAAATCAAACATGTTAAGAATGGGTCACTTTATTGATAAATGAGACCGAAGCGACAGTCTTCAGGTCAGAAGGCATCATGAAAGTTGTAAAATGACACTAACAGGAGAAAGTGATACACATAGCACAGCAAGAAAAGACAACTGATATGAAACACACACACACACACACACACACACGCATATGTGTATAGTTAGATAGATATAGATAAATAGATATACATATAGAAAGATAGACAGATACTGATAAGATTATATACTATAGATAGATATAGATATAGAGATAGATCAATATTTAGATGGATATATTTATGAATTAGTTAATTTATATATATATATATATATATATATATATATATATATATATATATATATGTGTGTGTATATTTACACACGCGCATATATGCATGCGTGTG
>NC_061826.1:29764039-29769039 GCF_019202785.1 Penaeus chinensis | reverse complement strand
AATAACAGTAATATATAATAGCGACCTAAAGAATGATGATCATAGTAGTGATCCTGATAATAGTAATACTCATGACAAATATTTATCATCATGATAATTATTATAATAGTCATAACAATCATAATCACAGTAATAATGATAATGACATTAATTATGATAATATATTTGTTATTAATAACAATAATAATAATAAGTATATCAATAGAAATAATGATAATAAGAACAATAAAAATGAAGATAATAATTATAAAATATAATAATAAGAAAGTAATAATAATAAATAAGAGAATAAGGAGAAATTGCTGATGATAAATAAAATAAATTAATAACGATAGTAAAAAAAATAATAAAAATTATAACAATAATATTGGTAATAAGGATAATATTACAAATAAAAATAATTAAAATGATAATGATAATGCCGAAAATGATGATCACCATTATCACAATAATGACTAAAGTCATGTTAACAATGATAGCTATCATGATACTCAGGATAATAGTATTGGTAATAATGATAATAATAACAATAATAAAAATAATAATGATAGTAATAATAATAATAATAATGATAATGATAATAACAGCATCAACAACAATAATAATAATAATGATAATGATAATAACAGCATCAACAACAATAATAATAATAATGATAATGATAATAATGAGTTAAAATGATAATGATATTTATGACAACAAAAATTATAATAATCCTCACGATTATAATAAAATAATATAAATAATAATGGTATAATTCATCTGAATAAATATATTGATGTTAATAGTAATAATAATAACAATAATAATAAAATAACAGTAATAACAATAATGAGAATGATAATAATAATAACAACAAGGTTAAAAATAATGATAATAATAATAATAGTAATAATAATAATAATAACAATGATAGGGATGATAATTATGATAAAAGTGGTAATAATAGTAATAATAAAAATAAAGATAACAAACATACTAATATATGATAATAATGATAACAATAACACTAGTTATAATAATATTGATGATGACAATTATAATAATAATAAGAAGAAGAAGAAGAAGAAGAAGAGTAATAATAATAATAATAATAAAAAATATAATAATGATAGCAATAATATAATAATAATAATGATAATAATAATAATAATAATGAAAATATAATAATGACATTAATTACGATAATAATAAAAATTTATATTGCTATTTTTACAGCTATTACTATTACTATTACTAGTAGTAAAAATGATAAAAATGATAATCATAATCATTATCATAACATTAATAAAAAGGATAATAGTAATAACAACAAAGGAAATATTAATAATAATAACAATAATAATAATCAATATTATTATTATTTTAATTATTATTATTATTATTATTATTATTATTATTATTATTATTATTATGGTAATACTACTAATAATAATAATCATAATAATAATTATGAAGATAATAATAAAGATAATGTAATAAAATAAAATACTATCACTAATAATAATAATAAGGAGAAGAAGTATTTGTTAATATTATATTAATAATAGTTATTATAATAATTATACAATTAATTATAATAATTATAATAATAATGATTTCGATAACATTAATAATAGTATTATTATTAATTGTAATGACAATTATAATAATAATAATAAATTAATAATAATAATAATAATAATAATAATAACAATAATAATAATGGTAATAATAGTGATAATGATAATGATAATAATAATAGAGATAATAATAATAATAATAACAATAATAATAATAATAATAATAATAATAATAATAATAATAATATTGCTAATGATAATAATAATAATAATAATAATAATAATAATAATAATAAAATTAATAATAATAATGATAATAATAGTAGTAATAATGATAATAATAATAGTGATAATAATAATAATGTTAATGATAATGATAATGGTAAAACTAATGACAATAATAAAGATAATGATAATCTTAATATTAACTACAATAAAAATAAGTAAATATTAATAATGATAATGATAAAAATTGCAAAGATGCTAATGATAATAAAAAAAGCAATAAAGATCATGGTGATAATAATAATAATGATAATTATTATTATTATTATTATTATAAATATAATGATTATAATGATAATGGTGATTATTATTATTATCATTATTAACAATAACAATAACAACAACAACAATAATAATAAGGATAATAATAATAATAATAATAATGAAAATACTAAACATAATAATAATAATAACAATAATATTAAGAACAATAATAACAATAATAATAATAATAAAATAATAATAATAATAACAATGATAAAAATGATGATAATGATAATATAATAATAATAATAATAATAATAATAATAATAATAACAATCATAAAAATAATGATAATGATAATAATAGTAATAATAATGATAATAATAATAATAATAATAATAACAATAATAATAATAACCAATAATAATGATAACGATGATGATAATAATGATTATAATAATGAGAATGATAACAATAAAAATGATAATGATGAAGATGATAATAATAATAATAATAATGATAATAATAGTAATAATAATAATAATAGTAATGATAACAATAATAATAATATTGATAACAGTAATAAATGATTTTGATAACAGTAATAAATGATTTTGATAACAGTAATAACAGTTTTAATAATAATAATAGTAGTAGTAGAAGTAGTAGTAGCAATAATGATAATAACAATAATGATAATCTGAATAATCATAATAAATGATAATAACAATAATGATAATCTGAATAATCATAATAAATGATAATAACAATAACAATAATAATAATAATATAATAGTTATAATGATAATAGTTATAATGATATTCAAATAATAGTAATAATAATAATAATAATAATAATAAAATAATAATAATGATAATAGTAATAATAATAATAATTGATATAGCTGATAATAATAATAATAATAATAATAATAATAATAGTAATCATTAATATAGATGATGATAATAGATATAACAATGATAAATATAGTAATTATGAAAATTATAATAATAATAATGTTAAATAATAATGATAATGCTGTTGTAATAATAATATCAATGACAATGGTAATGATTATAATAATAAGAACAATAATAATGACAATAATAGTAATGAGAATGAGAATAATAACATTAAAAACATACAAGTAGTTGTTATAGAAGAGACAAAAACAACAACATCAATAATAATAATAATAATAGTAATAATAATTATAATAATAATAATAATAGCTTCCAGATTATACCACCATAGAATCATGAGAGACGGAACCAACCCGCTGTGCCGCTTACGTAATCGATATGACGAAAGCCTCGGCCATAGAATACCTGGATACACTGAGTTAGCCAAAACCGAGTACATCAAGGGGCATAATAACTCCACAGCTTACATGCATTGGAAGGTATTAACAAAGCAGAAACTGTTACAGGAAATTAAAAATGTATCATTCTCTGGGATATGCAAGCAAACATCGATGAAACGATCAATGCTAATAAACCTGACATCATTATTAAAGACAAGGAAGAAAAGACATGCATGCTGATAGATATGGCAGTCCCACCTGATCGAAATACATCAGTAAAAGTAGGAGAAAAACTGTCCAAATATAAAGATCTGGATAATTGGATTACGAAAATGTAGAGAATGAAGACAATAACAGTGCCTGTTGTCATCGGAGCACTAGGAGTAATCAAGAAAGTCATAGAAAATCTCATTGACAAGATACCATGGAACATCAACATTACAAAACTTCAAGGATCGCCCTCTTAGGATCAAGCCCCGTCCTCTGAAAAGTACTGTCTATCGAATGAAGGACATGCTACCCATTAGAGGCCAAGAACCTGGATTGGTTCCGGCGCTTTTGGTGAACACAACAGAAGAATCAAGAAGAATCAGAGATAATAATGATAATAATAATAGTAATAATAATAATGATAGTAATAGTAATAATAATAATAGTAATAATAATAGTAATAATAATAATGGCAATAATAATAATAATAATAATAATAATAATAATAATAATAATAATAATAACAATAATAATAATAATAATAGTGATAATAATAGTGATAATTATAACAACAATTATGACAATAATTACATTTTAAATAATAATGATTCAAATACTGATTCTGATGATAGTGCTAATGACAATAATAATGAGAAGAATAATAATGAAAATTATATCAGTAATACCAATACCAATAATGATAATGATAATGATATGATGATGATGATGATGATGATGATGATGATGATGATGATGATAATGATAATAGTAATAATAACAACAACAATAATAATAATAATATCATTATCATTATTATTGTTATTATTATTATCATTATTATTAAAAAGAAGGAGAGGAAGAAGAAGAAGAAAATAAAAGATCACAAGAAAGAAATAATATCCATAATTGTAATAATCATAAAAGCGATAATAATTTATCGGAGAAGACAATGATATCAACGATATGAATGAGAAAATAAAACAAAAGAGGAAATCATTCCTGATAAATTGCGTTCCGCGGACCACGAGCATTGGGGAATGTGCCAAGGATTCTCGGAACTACTTTGGGTTGCAAATTCAGTAATGCCGCGATGCATATTCGAAAAGTAACCGAGTCGTTATCGATCTGTCTCATTTCCATTAAATATTCATGTATTTATTTGCTTATTTATCTTCTTGTTTGGCGAGGTTTTATGGCTTTTGATTAATTAGGTGGATGTCATTAGTAGCCTTTTATTGCCTGCTTGATTGGCTTCAGAGGAATTCGGAACGCAAAGTTGTTTTTCTTTTAAGACTATTTTATGCGAATTCAGCGAAGAGAAAACTATGAGGAAGAGGAAATTCAAGAAAAAAAGGAAAGGAAATGCAAAGAAAAGACGTTGATGGCTTTATTAATAATGACGACGAAGATGGGAAATGAAGGAAGAAAGAAAATA
>NC_061826.1:29754039-29756539 GCF_019202785.1 Penaeus chinensis | reverse complement strand
AAAGATATTATCATTATTTTCATTATTATTATTACTGTTGTTGTTTTGTTGTTGCTGTTGTTGTTAGCATTATTATCAATACTATAATTTTCATTATTATCATTATTATGAAAATGATTATGAACAATAGTAATAATTATTATTATTATTATTATTATTATTATTATTATTATTATTATTATTATCACTACTATTATTATTATTATCACTATTATTATTATTATTATTATTATTATTATTATTATTAACTATTATTATTATTATCATCAGCATCATTATTATCATTATTATTATTAACATTGTCATCTTTATTCTCATTATTATTGTTATCATTATCATTATTTTCACTATGATCATCGTTACCGTTATCAAAATGATTACCTTTATTGTGATTATTATTATGATTATTTATATTATTACCATTATTATCATCATGATTATTATCAATATTAATCTTATTATCATTATCATTATTATAATCATCATTACCTTTATCATGATTATTGTTTCTATTTGAATAATGCTGATAATGATAATGCTGAACATAACATATCTTTACAAGATGGTGATTTATCTACAATAATAATTATCATAATTGCTATTATTTACATTATATTTTTTATAACCATTATTGTCACATTAATTCATTATGATTGACAACACCATAATTATCTTTATTATGACTCATTCATTTTACTGTTATTTCAATGACAGCGTTCACTTTACTTATTTGTTTTCATAGTAATCATCATCAAACTTATCACCATCGGCATTCATTGCCAATAGCATCGTTATTACCATGAACATTATTCCAATTAGTCTGAATGATAAGCTTAATTACAAGCGCTCTTAATAAGGCCTAATCATCCCATTAGACTTGATTCTGCTTTCCGACCACCCGAGTTTCATAAGCCACATAAGAGCATAGTTATTAAAACCATTTTATTCTATCTCTACTTTAGTTGGTGGGGACTGTTACTATCCTTTGGGTAAAGGCTTTATGTTATGGAGTCAGTGTTGGTGCGTTTGTTCGGTTATTTATGACTATGTGAAGTATTTAAGTCAAACGAATCGTAAATTTCTGTTAATAGCCACAGCATTCAAATTCCTCACTACTTTTAACTTAGATAATCTATATACACATTTTTAGTTCTTCAGTGTATTTCATACAATAACTGTGGAATCTCCGCATCTATAAAGTTTTCCCCCGTTGATATAATGCTTCTGTATTAAGCTTTTACCACAGCTACGTTACTAGGAAAGAGGAACCTGATTAGATTCACGCAATAACGATATATCTCTTCTGCTCATATTAAACTTTTATTCGAAAAATCGCATCACACCAACACAGGAGTTTATACCATAATGGTGGTGCTCGCGGCTAATTCTACTTTGAGACTCCTAAAACATGAACGTAACATGATACGCTTGCATGAAAGATGTTGCAGATCATTGCATAATGGCATCTCATAAGGACACAATGTCTTTCCACTTTGTCTTTTGTTCTGTTGCTCGTTTGGCCTCGATCTTAACCCTTGTGCAGATACCCTTCTCGTTAACCTCTGTTTTGGTTGCCTTTTTTTCGGGCAATGCGTTGCGCATGATTGCACGCCTCTTTGCAATTATGTCATTAGGTTACAGGCCACTAATTACTTCATAATTGCCGGGTTTATATGTCACTTGGTGTCAAGATGGAAGTGTTTTGCGTTGCAATGGAAGGGAACTTTTGTGATTGCAGTAATGATGATGTGAAAGCATAACGTCAATGATTCCAACATTACATGAGTTTTACACTCAATGAGGGAAAACAATGCAGAAAAAAAATGCTAGCAGTTTAGAATGAACATAACAGGCCAGCTAGGCTGCAGCCTGGTGAAATAACTCCTGAATGTATTTTGAAATGACATGATTACCTATCTCTCTCTCTCTCTCTCTCTCTCTCTCTCTCTCTCTCTCTCTCTCTATCTATCTATCTATCTATCTGTCTATCTATCTATCTATCTATCTATATTTCTCTCGAGTGTATGTGTATGTATCTAAGATTGTAAATGTGTTTTGTATTTTGGGGATATTCAAGCGATAGGCATATGTATCCTGTTCAGATAAAGAGAGAGAGAGAGAGCGCGAGAGAGAGAGAGAGAGAGAGAGAGAGAGAGAGAGAGAGAGAGAGAGAGAGAGAGAGAGAGAGAGAGAGAGAGAGAGAGAGAGAGAGGGGGGGGGGGAGGGAGGGAGACAGAACGGTTCAGAGAGAAAGCACTTGCAAAGAGAGGGAGAAAGATAGAGACAAATTTGTCTTGTAATTAAGGATAATCAGTCGTGGCACAAGAAATTTACATACACTAGGGGGCAATATTTAACACTTCTTATATACAGCGTCTCATTTTTAATATGTTCCCGAAGCTAATCAAAGTCTCCGAGCTCTCCCTTTCCCCCATTTTCTCTTTAATTAGATTTTCATTCCGATTATTATCCTCTATTCCTATTTCCCTTTATTTCCTGC
>NC_061826.1:29746539-29749039 GCF_019202785.1 Penaeus chinensis | reverse complement strand
AAGAAAATGCTAGTACTTTCTCATTCATTCCATCATGGGTTAACGTTTCAGTCCCTCATGTGATTAACGACTGGACAGAGAATGAAATAATAAAATCTGGGAAGTAATAAATATCTTGGATAAAAAGTGGCACTTGTATAACTCATATCACTAGTATTGTTTATTATCAATATAGTTTTAATTCCGAATCAAGCGACAGCTGACCCCAGCCGCTCTGTCAACTGTAGTTTAACTAACCAGTAATACAGCTTATTGTCGGGTCAGCTGTAGCTTCGTCAACCGAAGTTATGCGCGATGTAATCTGATAGACTGCAGCTGAGTTGCCTATAATTCAGTTGTCTAAGTTTGGTTAGTTAGAGTTCTCTCGTGAGAAATACCTTTTTATGGTTATTATTCTTTTTATCATTATTTTGTCATTATTGCTTTGTTTTGTTATTTACTTGTTGGCTAATTATTCAGAGGTTAAGAATTATAATTTGTCAACAAATAAAAGGAGAAAAAGGAATGAATATAAATAGTTGTATTAAGACAAAACATAGATAGATAGATAGATATGTGTGTGTGTGTGGTTGCGTTTATATATGTGTATATATATAAAGTATATATATATATATATATATATATATATATATATATATATATATATATATATATACCGTATGCATATATATATATATTTATTTATTTATTTATATATAAGTGTGTGTGTTTGTGTTTGTTTGTATATATACATATATATATTTCTATACACTGTAAGCACACACACAAAACACGCACATAAACACACACACACACACACACACACACCACACACACGTTTGCACCACGGATATCCGAGTTTCAGCAGGAATTATATTTCTTATATGTAGATTAATGTAGATTTATGTCCCCATTACTTTTCTATGAATGTTGTCGACATGGATGTCAAATGTCATGAATCTGTCAATGTGTACGCCAAGTTTTATTTACGGAAATGCTCGGTTTTATGTAGCTGCCGTTTTGAAGACTATGAAGATACCTCTTTGGATGATTTATCTTGAGGCCATTTGTGTTAATGTATCCTTGTACTTGTGCCAGTGACTCTCTTTTTTTAACAATCCATCTAAGTTGTTTTAAAAAAATCACTGTGGAGAAAATGTGAATCTTTGAACAAGGCAATTCTGGGCTATACTTCATAGATTCATTACGAATATTGTAAACAGCATTTGGCCTAATACAGGTCCTTTTGGAACACCGAAGATACTATCTGTTTTGCTGATATATTTTCACGAATTTTGACTGCTTGGTTTCACTATGTATCGATTTTGTGATTTATTTGTTTACAATATAAGAAAGTTAATTTGGTAAATGTCTTTATTCGTAGAAATTTTATTTGTGATTAGTAATAATGTTGTGTCAGTAGTCACCGGTGATTACAGATGTGTTAATGATAACAGTTAGTTAATATGCCAGCTAAACCTTCTCTGATAAAGCGAAAACAATGCCACCCAGGATTAGTTTCACGCAGGTGTTTTATTGTAAGGATTACTTTTTAAATTTTTACATGATGTGGTCTGAAAATATTGGCGGAGGACCTTATCCTACATCAATTTTTATTTATATATGGAAGCTGTTCGTTCATATGTGAGATTTCCAATTTGAGCGAAAGAATCATTAAAAATAATTTGCACTAATTCTGAATGCATTCGACTGGCATAAGTGTTTTACCTATTTTTCATGTTGTAGCAATCTTTTTTACAATCATTTTTTTTTTTCTAAGAAAATAAAATGTATCATTCCTTTTGTTTATAATCAGCCTGGTGGGCAAAGACATATATGTTATTTTCGAGAGCTTTATAAGTGCTATTTCCATCTGTTATGACTTTCTTGATGTCGTCGTTTATCCATGGAGCTGGAAGATATCAAATAGTCTTTGTAGCAAAGGGAGCTATAGCATCTACAATGTCATTAATCACTTCAGTAAAGACATTTAACTGCGTGTTTACTTTGCAAAATTTCTAAACAAGTTCATTCTTGGGATATTATTTGTTGGCTTAGTGACAATTTTTTTATGACTGGTGGGCGTTCCGATTTCCTTATATTAAAGAGAGAGAGAGGGAGAGCTGTGTGCGTGTGTATATATATATATATATATATATATATATATATATATATATATATATATATATAAGCATGTATATAAATATATCCCTCTCTCTCTCTTTAACTATACATACATATATATATATACATATACACACACACACATATATATATATATATATATATATATATATATATATATATATATATATATATATTGATATACACACACACACTCATACATATAAATATATATATATATATATATATATATATATATATATATATATATATAGATAGATAGATAGATAGATAGATAGATATATAGATATAGATATACATTTATATATAGATTGATTGATATATATATATATATATATATATATATATATATATATATATATATATATAGATAGAT
>NC_061826.1:29736539-29741539 GCF_019202785.1 Penaeus chinensis | reverse complement strand
TGCTAAAAAACAAAACACAAAAGATATATATAGATATCTATAGGATCCTTTGTATGTACTGATATATTTTTGTGCGTGTGCTGTTCTTTTCTGATAATATTCTTATGATATTCCATCATATATTTCTATTCCAGCAAACTTGAAAATTTGTCTGAATTAGTTAATGGTACAGGCCTCATTAAAAGTGAACGGAATAATAATGCCAATATGCATTCAACATTTGCCAAAATATTACATTGTTGTTTTATTCTCCATCGTTTTGATATCAAGCTTACAGTGCAGGCTTGACATAACAGTCATTAAAAGTTATAAATACCACGCCACGTCGAGGATTCCGTAGTACTGTAGATATGATCTGCTAAATATCTCCTCGCACTGTACTTAACCCCGTTTTTGTCTTTTTATTGCGAACTAAGTGTATATTGTGTACTAAGGTTGTAACTAACTAAAAGCTATTAGTCACCTCTTTCCATTTGGTATATACAATGTTTATTCTTATTTTCAACCTATTACCTTATATATTTTACACTATATGTATTGTCGGTCTATTTCCATTCTCATCGCAGTGACCAATTGCGTAATTGGAATATGGGAGAAACTCATAATGATATTAAAAATCACATTAATGATGATAACGATACTCTTTGAGGTCATGATTTTCATGATAATAACTCCAATGATGGTCATGACAGTGATGAATATATTGATGATAGACATGAAAACAATAAGAAAATTGATGATCACTTAATAACTACTCTATTATCAGTTTTTATCTCTTTCATCATTATCACCCTTTTGTTTATTACTATTACAGTGCGATTATTTACTTATTAATTTGTATATAATGTGTTTATGATATACAATATCCTTATTGCAATCATTATTAATATCAGTACTAGTATCGTAATGTAAAACAAATTAATTAAATTAGTTTATCATTTCCATATTTTATTTTATTATTGTTATTAATTTTATTACTATTATTATAATTATCATTATCATTATTATTATTATTATTATTATTATTATTATTATTATTATTATTATTATCATTATTTTCACCATCAGATTTATTAATTCCATTGTCATCATTATTATTATCATTATTATCATCACCAATATTGTTGCTGTTGTCGTTGATGTTGCTATTATTATTATTATTATTATTATTATTATTATTATTATTATTATTATTATCATTATCATTATTATTATTATTATTATTATTATTATTATTATTATTATTATTATTATTGTTATTGTTGTTGCTGTTATCATTATTAATGTTATTATTATTATTATTATTATTATTATTACTACCATTATTATTATCATTATTATTATTATTATTATTATTACTATTACTATTATTATTGTTGTTATTATTATCATTACTACTTTTACTATTATTATTTCTTATGTTATCATTATCACCGTTACGATACTGATAATTGTGATAATAACAATGATGATGATGATAACAAGAGCAATAAAGATAATAATTCTTACTACTATTATTCAAACTTCTTCAACATTGGCAAATCGAAAGACGTGAAACAAAAGACGACTAAGGAATATAAGAAAGTGTGAATCTAAAACCCAAACAAAGAATGTAAGAATATGATAATCAATGAATTTTGGGAATGAAAAGCACTCACTATGCTTGGATTATATGTTGCTCGCTCGATAACCTTCACTTTCATCCTAAAATATCGGCGAACATTCACATGCAAGAAGGAAGGAAGCTATGAACATGTTCTCTTTTTTCGTTCTTTATATAATCTCTTTCTCTTCTTTTCTCTTTCTCTCTTTCTATTTTGCTTTCTAGCTATTCATCTCTCTCTCTCTCTCTCTTTCTCTCTCTCTCTCTCTCTCTCTCCTCTCTCTCTCTCTCTCTCTCTCTCTCTCTCTCTCTCTCTCTCTCTCTCTCTCTCTCTTCTCTCTCTCTCTCTCATTCTTGCTTTATCTCTCTATCTATCTATTTCTCTCTCTCTCTCTCTCTCTCTCTCTCTCTCTCTCTCTCTCTCTCTCTCTCTCTCTCTCTCTCTCCTCTCTCTCTCTCTCTCTCTCTCTCTCTCTTTCTCTCTCGAGGGGTTAGAGAAATCGGAAGTAATGAAAAGGTCATACTGATATTGCAGCCCATAAAAGTAAATTGAAATCATCAGGAACTATTTTACCTTTCCATTTTTCACCAATATACCCTGTAAAAACGCATGTCAAGGAGAAGCCAAAAAAATATATATATATATATATTAGTAACAGTGAAACATATATACGCTGGCCATGATGTTTGTGCAAGGAGGAAAAACAATAAAAAAAAGAAAAGAGAAGAAGAAAATATTCGTTGAATGTGGAATGTTGCAGCCTTTCTCAGAAGCCGCGACCTCTTCCCATCCAGCCGCCGGTGCCCTTTATTGAAAGTTGCTCTATTGCATACAATGTGGGAATATAAAGCTGCCAGGACGTGGTTTACCTTCCGGATCCTGTTCTTCTTGATGTTAATCTGTAGTTAATATAGAGTAAAAAAAAAATAGACACATATATGAATTAGTAAACAATAATGATGCATAAATATAAGTTTCATACGTGTGTGTGTGTGTGCGCGCGCGAAAATACATGCACAGTTTGATATGTAATATTCATATTCATATTTATTTATATTTCTTTGTAGGTCATTCTCTCTCTCTCTCTCTCTCTCTCTCTCTCTCTCTCTCTCTCTCTCTCTCTCTCTCTCTCTCTCTCTCTCTCTCTCTCTCTCTCTCTTGTTTTTCCTCAAGCAGATATAGAATTGACATAAATATATGAATAAATAACAACATTATAAGAGGAATACTGTTGTAAAATTGTCTTCTTAATCTTACAAAATATCTCACAGTGTGGGCAGAAAAGAATGAAATTTTCTAAGAATATCTTGCTGTTACGTAGCTGTTTCAGAAATACTATATTGCAGACGGTATAAACCATGCACAAACAGGAATGTACATAGAGGAACAAAGACATACAAGTATACATACACCGAAAGCAAAACACATATGGGTCTACGTACGTGCGTGTACAGATAGATAAATAGATAGTTATACATATATTATATTCATGTGACTGCTGAGTTGAAGTCAACTCATTTTGGTGTAAAAGGGAGTATTGATTGAAGGTATAGATATCAAAGAATCACACACACGCACAAGCGCACAGCTATGCGAATAATTATTAGTAATTACTATCATCATTACTGATATTATTGTTATTATTATCATTATACTTATTGTTGATATCCTCATTATTAAACCTATTATCATCATCATTAATGTTATCATTATTATTAACATTCTCCACATTGCATTGAAGTAATTAAACCGACACTTTATGCACATTTATATTTACACGAATGACCGAGGGGAGGTTACGAAGGAAGGTAGGAGAGAAAGGGTAAAGGAAGGGGAAGAGGAACGATGTGATAGTGAGCAAACGAGGAGATGGTGTTTAAAGAGAAAAGGGAGATAGTAAAAGAGTTAATGGAAGGGAATTAAAGAGGAAAAGGGGATGACTAAGGGAAAGAGAGAGGGGTGTTTCAGAGACAAAAAAAAAAGAGAGATAGGAGGGGGAAGGGAGGGTATAAAGCAGCGAAAGAGGAAGAAGTGGGAGAGGGAGGGTGAATATGAGGAACCTTTGGGAGTGAGAGGGCGTGGCAGAGCGGGAAAGGGAAAGGCGAAAGGTAAAGGGAGGAAGGTGAAAGAGGAGAGAGGGGTACCATATTATTATACGAAAACAATACAACAGTTCAGATCACTCCGTATCAAGTACAACTTAGATTCCATACAGCGCAGATATTCAGCAAATAGCGCCATAACAGAACAATAAAGAAATTGTCTTTCATATTTCACCGAATGGAAGCAGCGTTGCCCACTGTGCAGCTGGCAACAACATCATACCACTATCCAGTAAACTAGTGCGAGAAAAACGTGAAGGTGAGTGAATCCGCCTGACACAGCCTGCAGTAGAAATATACGTACGCTGCACTGCGCCACCAGTCTGATCAGCTAAGTACAGTCCACAGTGTTGGCGGAGACAGTCGGATATGTAGATACGGATACTATTTCTAATATTACTGCTACTACTATTGCTGCTACAACTACTACTACTATAGTATTATCTTTATTATTATTATTATTATTATTATTATTATTATTATTATTATTATTTTGTTGTTGTTATTTTCCTTATTATTATCATTATTGTTATTATTATTATAGATTACGCCTGACCATTCGCACCTGCTGATACATACCTTCACACACACACACACATATATGTACTTTGGGCACATATACATATTTAATTGCTTTGTAGATATTACTACAACTATTCTATTAACAACTTTTACTCTGTGTCTTCTATATCGCAATTATATATTTTTGTTTCTCTATTCTTTCCACTTTCTTCCAATTCTTCTAAGCATATTTTTGCTGTGCAGATTGAGCTCCACCTACAAAGCCTGTGTCTGTCCCCTCTTCCTATTTTCTTCCCATCATCATCAGTTCCTCTAATGTCTTCCCTCCCGTTTGCTTATCCTTATATCTTCCTCCTTATACGTTCACATACGTTTTTTTTTCTTCTGCTGGTCTTAAGACTCCCTATTTATGGTAAAAAGTAAAGGAACAAAACTAAGGACTATTTTTTCACTTGAAAAGACTCAGATAAAATCCGATTTTTAAAGTAATTCCGTAACACAACGAATCAGAACATAACATTATCTATACGGGTAAACTTATCAAAGAGAATATTCATGTCACTTTACCCTTCCTACTAAAATAGATCTCATTTTCATAAATGAGTTCTACCCAAGTATCCAGAACCTTTTAAACATGTCGAGCAGTTCCATTTACTCGAAAGGGATTCAGATAACTCATTTTGTTCGAAGCCATAACGGAAAATAATCCTAATGAGCTTCTAGACGTGAATACCTATTAAGTGCTTCAAGGAGGAGGATGGCGAAATACGCC